>NC_091351.1:4822292-4927292 GCF_038502225.1 Cherax quadricarinatus
AAGAATGGTTGAAGATCTTCAACTATTCTTTGTAATGGACTGATGAAACCACTGGTTAGAGAAATATTTCCACAGTAAAGACAAGTGTTGCACAAGTATCTAATTCTTCAACCTGTCTGTCCTCTGAACCCTTTATCTACACTTTTATTTGGGGGTCAATGAAGAGTCGATGTGAAAAGGCTGTTTCTTGCAAACTTTTACTACTAAGGTTTGGTTTGATGCAGGCGAAGAATGCTTCTACCTTCACCAAGCTACAAATTTCTTTCTTCCTTAGAAAACTGCAAGAAACGGATTTAGAACTCTCCAACGGACAATAAGGCAGCAGCCCCATTGATGGGTAATGTGTGTGGTGCGGGCAAGAGAGGAAGGAGCTATGTAGACACGTGAGCTGATATGAGATATTGGTGGCGCGAATGGTGGTTCAGGGCGCGGCAGGTTGTGGGTACGAAGTATCCAGGGCCACCACCCTTTGTTGCTGCTGCGGCTGCAGGTTGCAACAGTAGCGCAACACACATGCATATATATATATATATATATATATGTATATATATATATATATATATATATATATATATATATATATATATATATATATATATATATATATGTATATACATATATATGTCGTGCCGAATAGGCAGAACTTGCGATCTTGGCTTAAATAGCAACGCTCATCTTGTCAAATAGGACAAGCGAAAATTTGTGTATGCAATTATTTCGCAAAAATCATTCTAAACATTATGAAAAAAATATATTTCATTGTGTTTGTTTAGTATTAAATTACTGTAAACGCATTTAAAATATATTCAGTAGGATTAGGCTAAAATAAATTGTGCTTGTTATAATAAGGTTAGGTAAGTTTCCTAAGATTCTTTTGGTGCAAAATTAAAAAAAATTTACTTTATCATTAATGAAAAAAATATATCTTTAAACGTATAAGAGAAAATTTTAGAAAGGACATAATTTTAAATGAGTTCTTGCTAATTGACCAGTTTTACATATTCTTCACGACATATAAATATATATATATATATTGTACAGGATGTCAAGTGGGGCAATTGAGACAAAATATTAAGTTGCTCACACGGTAACGTGAACAATAATGGTTCAGCATGTTCTGAACCAAATTTTATTTTAAGAAATAATTCAAAAGGAAAATGGATGTACAAACTGACCAAATTCTACTATATTATACTTATGTTCACAGTTATATTTCTCGACTAATACAAAAAAGTGGTCTCAATTGCCCTGGTGTGGGAAGCTTGAGACCTCGCTATTTTCAGAGGACAATTGTGTGAACCTAATGGTAAACAATACCGACAAGTAGATAGGTAAGAGGAGCGATTGGTGGAATGATGATGTAAAGAGAGTAGTAAGGGAGAAAAAGTTAGCATATGAGAAGTTTTTACAAAGTAGAAGTGATGCAAGGAGGGAAGAGTATATGGAGAAAAAGAGAGAGGTTAAGAGAGTGGTGAAGCAATGTAAAAAGAGAGCAAATGAGAGAGTGGGTGAGATGTTATCAACAAATTTTGTTGAAAATATGAAAAAGTTTAGGAGTGACATTAACAAGTTAAGAAAGCCTAGAGAACAAATGGATTTGTCAGTTAGAAATAGGAGAGGAGAGTTATTAAATGGAGAGTTAGAGGTATTGGGAAGATGGAGGGAATATTTTGAGGAATTGTTAAATGTTGATGAAGATAGGGAAGCTGTGATTTCGTGTATAGGGCAAGGAGGAATAACATCTTGTAGGAGTGAGGAAGAGCCAGTTGTGAGTGTGGGGGAAGTTCGTGAGGGAGTAGGTAAAATGAAAGGGGGTAAGGCAGCTGGGATTGATGGGATAAAGATAGAAATGTTAAAAGCAGGTGGGGATATAGTTTTGGAGTGGTTGGTGCAATTATTTAATAAATGTATGGAAGAGGGTAAGGTACCTAGGGATTGGCAGAGAGCAGGTGGGGATATAGTTTTGGAGTGGTTGGTGCAATTATTTAATAAATGTATGGAAGAGGGTAAGGTACCTAGGGATTGGCAGAGAGCATGCATAGTTCCTTTGTATAAAGGCAAAGGAGATAAAAGAGAGTGCAAAAATTAAAGGGGGATAAGTCTGTTGAGTATACCTGGTAAAGTGTATGGTAGAGTTATAATTGAAAGAATTAAGAGTAAGACGGAAAATAGGATAGCAGATGAACAAGGAGTCTTTAGGAAAGGTAGGGGGTGTGTGGACCAGGTGTTTACAGTGAAACATATAAGTGAATAGTATTTAGATAAGGCTAAAGAGGTCTTTGTGGCATTTATGGATTTGGAAAAGGCGTATGACAGGGTGGATAGGGGGGCATGTTGCAAGTGTATGGTGTAGGAGGTAGGTTACTGAAAGCAGTGAAGAGTTTTTACGAGGATAGTGAGGCTCAAGTTAGAGTATGTAGGAAAGAGGGAAATTTTTTCCCAGTAAAAGTAGGCCTTAGACAAGGATGTGTGATGTCACCGTGGTTGTTTAATATATTTATAGATGGGGTTGTAAGAGAAGTAAATGCGAGGGTCTTGGCAAGAGGCGTGGAGTTAAAAGGTAAAGAATCACACACAAAGTGGGAGTTGTCACAGCTGCTCTTTGCTGATGACACTGTGCTCTTGGGAGATTCTGAAGAGAAGTTGCAGAGATTGGTGGATGAATTTGGTAGGGTGTGCAAAAGAAGAAAATTGAAGGTGAATACAGGAAAGAGTAAGGTTATGAGGATAACAAAAAGATTAGGTGATGAAAGATTGAATATTAGATTGGAGGGAGAGAGTATGGAGGAGGTGAACGTATTCAGATATTTGGGAGTGGACGTGTCAGCAGATGGGTCTATGAAAGATGAGGTGAATCATAGAATTGATGAGGGAAAAAGAGTGAGTGGTGCACTTAGGAGTCTGTGGAGACAAAGAACTTTGTCCTTGGAGGCAAAGAGGGGAATGTATGAGAGTATAGTTTTACCAACGCTCTTATATGGGTGTGAAGCATGGGTGATGAATGTTGCAGCGAGGAGAAGGCTGGAGGCAGTGGAGATGTCATGTCTGAGGGCAATGTGTGGTGTGAATATAATGCAGAGAATTCGTAGTTTGGAAGTTAGGAGGAGGTGCGGGATTACCAAAACTGTTGTCCACAGGGCTGAGGAAGGGTTGTTGAGGTGGTTCGGACATGTAGAGAGAATGGAGCGAAACAGAATGCCTTCAAGAGTGTATCAGTCTGTAGTGAAAGGAAGGCGGGGTAGGGGTCGGCCTAGGAAAGGTTGGAGGGAGGGGTTAAAGGAGGTTTTGTGTGCGAGGGGCTTGGACTTCCAGCAGGCATGCGTGAGCGTGTTTGATAGGAGTGAATGGAGACAAATGGTTTTTAATACTTGACGTGCTGTTGGAGTGCGAGCAAAGTAACATTTATGAAGGGATTCAGGGAAACCGGCAGGCCGGACTTGAGCCTTGGAGATGGGAAGTACAGTGCCTGCACTCTGAAGGAGGGATGTTAATGTTGCAGTTTAAAAACTGTAGTGTAAAGCACCCTTCTGGCAAGACAGTGATGGAGTGAATGATGGTGAAAGTTTTTCTTTTTCGGGCCACCCTGCCTTGGTGGGAATCGGCCAGTGTGATAATAATAAAAATAAATACCGACAAGTAGATAGGTAAGATACATGTGTAACTGTTGCACAGGTGTCTTATCTACAGGGCAGTTGTGGTTAGAGTTCATGTAAAACAGTATGAAGAAACTAACTACTTCTACGCTATAGGTACTGGTAGTTCACATTAACATTTGTAATCAAGGAAACGTTGATATTTACACTTTATCATTAATAAAAAGAATTTGTTACAGGTACTACAACTTTGCCACCAATGTAAATACAATGACCATGTCATTTCTCTCTCTCTCGTTCTACCGGTTAACAAAACCCCTAAAATATTTGCTTGAAAAAATGCAATGGTTTCTTAATATTTATTTTTCAGTTTCAGCCTTTCAACTTCGACTATATCGTGTTTATTAGTGTCACAGAGATCGGCAAACTTCTGGAACCTCAAATGCCAGGGTGTGAGAAGCGTCTACGACCTTACGATCTCTGTATTTTTATAAGATATTGTGCAGTTCCCAGGTGTTCAAAGTTGTGATCTTCCTCTTATACGTCTGCACGCCATCCTGTAGGCAAGAGAAACACTTCTGTTTAAAATACCACATGACATACAAAACAGAGTTATTACTGAAATTCTCAGGACAATTTGACGTATATTTGCCCTAGTAAAATATTGACTCAAAACAGAATTTATATTGCAGGGCACAAATGTCTCTTCATCTGGTCTCCATTGCCCTTTACTACAATCATTCCTCTAACTTAATAACTAATAACTTAACTTAAGGTAGAATAACAAAGAAAGGGTAGAAGGTGGATACTAGCTGACGCAAATTCTTAGTAACTTCTGGAAGATGGTTTGGCAATGAGAACAACTAGAAAAACAGAAAAGGATAAACATTAAAGTACATATTATAAATCAAAGAATATTTTTTAGTATTCCTTAGTTTATTGTATAATCTAATTATTTAAATTGTGCAAGGCTCGTATAAATAAATTGAAGAGCCATTTCGTCTGCCTGGTATCAATTGCTCGGTCTTGTTCTCGATTATCCTGCGTGACTCGTATACACAGCAGGACTGTGCTGGGACGATCGTGTGTGTGCTGGAACGTTGTCGGTGCTGGAATGATGCTGTGTGTGCTAGAACGATGATGTGAGTGCTGGAATGTTGGTGTGTGTGTTGGAACGACGGTGTGTGAGGGAACGATGATGTGGGTGCTGGAATGATGTGAGTGCTGGAACGATGATGTGAGTGCTGGAACGATTGTGTGTGTGTGCTGGAATGATGTGGGTTCTGGAAAGATGTGGATGCTGGAACGATGATATGTGTGCTGGAACGATGCTGTTGGTGCTGGAACGATGATGTAGGTGCTGGAATGATGATGTGGGTGCTTGGGACCGTACTGGCCCCTCACTCACGCAGTATAACTTAGCCGTAATAAGGCACTTCAGGAGCGGAATGCGTTTGTTAGTGTCACGTATTTTATTGCAGGTGAAGAATGACTTGACAGTCAGGAGAAGGTACGACCCCTGAGTGTGGCCAGTTACCAGACAGGGGTGAGTTTTTTTTTTTTTTTTTTACCGGGTGGGAGAGATGGTTATTACTGAGTGCGGAGGGAGAGGAGGATTTACGTAGCTCCCGGTACTAGGATATCCCCCCTTCCCCTAGCTCCTCTCTTACGCACTCGAGTCTTATTGGAGTTTTTTTGATGTGCCTTTAAGAAGGAACCAGAGAAAATCAGTAATGTCATATTCTGGATACGGAAGTTTTTACTTTTCATAGTGGAGCGAGCGAAGGTGTGAACTTTCTCTCTCTCTCTCTTTTCTCTCTCTCTTCTCTTTTCTCTCTCTCTTCTCTCTCTTTCTTTTCTCTCTCTCTTTTCTCTCTCTCTTTTCTCTCTCTCTTTTCTCTCTCTCTCTTTTCTCTCTCTCTCTTTTCTCTCTCTTTTCTCTCTCTCTCTTTCTTTCTCTCTCTCTCTTTCTTTCTCTCTCTCTCTCTCTCTCTCTCTCTCTCTCTATCTATCTCTCTCTCTCTCTCTCTCTCTCTCTCCAGGAGCATTGAATCAACCCCTGCGACCACACATATAGGTGAATACATCGTGCATACACAGCAAACCAAAGTATGCAGGTTACTTCATAGAGAACATCTGCCAGTATGGGTGTCCCCACGAGAATCTACATGCGTTCATAAAACGTCAGAATGTAAACCAGTGTACATTCTCCTGCATGTTTGATAGTATCGTATGGTATAAACCTTGGTAACATATACAAAAAATTGGTTTTACAAGTCACGTGAGCAAACACTAGGACATATTTATTGGTAAAAGTTTCAGTCCTGGGACTTTGATCGCTTGTAACACAGACGTTAAAATGACAGTATATACAGGAGGAGAGTGGGAATGTATAATGTTTCATGAGGCGCTCAATCTATGTACAGTGGACCCTTGAATTTAGTCGTGCCTTTTCTGTATGCAAAACTATTTTTATTATCTATAAAATGTATTTTTTGTTAATATTTCCCATAGGAAATATTGTAAATTCAATTAAACCATTCCAGACACCCAAAAATATTAACAAAAAATACATTTTATAGATAAAAATAGTTTTGCATACAGAAAAGACACGACTAAATTCGAGGGTCCACTGTATATAGGTCATTTATCGTAAGGAATACTTTAAGCTCGATTCTCCGTCCGCTAATTGCATGCCAGATCTGGTCAGTCAGGAATAAGCTTCATCTCCTGGTCTCCGCCTAGTTTGTTCCTGGCCTCCATTTATAACCCACAATTGATCTCTGCATTACTTGTTCCAATCCTTACTCTACGTGGTGTTTATACCTACCTTTTTTTCATCAGTTCATTCCAATGAAAAAAACTTTCCTAGCATCCCTTTGGATGTACCTACGTAGAGTATATTTGGATGGCGTTCCGGGTTGTTCACGCTCCTCACCTTGGCTTAGTCATAGTTATCCGATGAACCGAGTTTTTTTAACCTTGTATGTCCCCGTGTCCTTATTCCTAGCATGTTAAAGAATCTGGGTGTATAGATTCTGTCGATTCATCTCAGTATCTTGTATGTTGTGATCATGTTCTCCCTGGTTTTCCTTTCGTATAGTGTTGCAAAGTTCAATTCTTTAAATCTTTTTTCATAGGTCATTCCTCTTATCTCTGAGACTGGTCTGTTAATCAGTCTGTTGGCTTTGGGACTAGTCTTTTAACCAGTCTATTGTTGTGGGACTAGGCTTTTAACGAGTCTGTTGTCTGTGGAGCTAGTCTTTTAACCAGTCTCTGGGCTTTTGGACTAGTCTTTTAACTAGTCTGTTGATTTTGGGACTAGTTGTTGGCTTTTAACCAGTCTTTTGACTTTGGGACTAGTCTTTTAACCAGTCTCTGGGCTTCCTTTAGTTAGTGGACGCATGTTTTCAGGTGTATTAATGGATGCAAACGAATGCATATATGCATCAAGACATATCCACAATTTTCTGGCATTCTTGATGTCAGTCAATTATGTTAAGTTACTGGAAGTAAACTATCTTTCTTACAAGATGGGATCAAATACTAGTGTGAATTCGCTAAACAACTCTTGTCGCGTACAGGGCACTAAATGCACCTCCCTGTCTTGGTGTAGTAATACCTCGCTTAGTATTCCTGGTGCTCACTGACTGTGCTCCTCTCACTCCTTCTCCCGTCCTCGATTTACCCACTCTTACCCAACCCAGACTTCACAACTACTTTGCCAAATGCGTTTCTCTGTATTCTTCCTAGGACTTTAGAACTCACTCCCACCCCTCACCCTGACAAATAGCACCAAGGGCTAGCTTTTGTAACTATGATTTAGTATGGTAATAGTAGAATGATGAGTCTCCCAGTTAAAAAAAAAAAAAAGAACGTTCCTTACAGTTTCTGCCTTCATCTATTTCGTTGTCATTCATTATCATATAGTCCTCAAGGGAGGCTCCTGGATGTTGGTGAGGGGTTCTTGATCTTAGGAATTGGACCTGTGCTTCCTATCCTTAAAGTGAACCTGATTGCCTCCCATTCCTAGGCGCTGTATGACCCATGTTCGTGTAGGGTTTCCCCGTGAATGTAATAATAGTCCATTCCCGTCTAAAGCGTACATGTTTCATTCCCCAGTTAACTTTCCCTTCCCATTCCTCCTCTTCCACTTCTTATTCACACTTCCCTGTCACACTACACTAGCCAGACCATACAGCATTCACCTTTTACCCTCCTCTCAAATACATTTCCATTTAGTTTTGTTTCCAACCCACCTTTCCCGCCGCGCTCTTCTCTTTCCACTGCCCACCCACCGCACCGCCCACCCACAATCCATTGCCAGTTCCTCTCCCAAGCCTCCTCCCACTCTCATGACGTGATGTATATAAAGCTTACCTGAGGTGACTGGCAACAATTTATCCCGAGCAACTAACGAGCGGGATAACTGGCCTGGCTGCCATATTTATATGCGGTGGGTGGGCGTGGCTGGGGCGCTCCCCCCGCCCCTCTGATAACTCCCACTGATGAACGAGTCCATTAATGTTCGCAAAAATACTTTTTTCCCCCCTTCATGTTATATGTAACACGCTGAGCACGTGAGCGGAACATTAGGGCCGGTCACACTTACCAATATGACATTCTAGGGAAGCTGTTTGCTTAGCTGCTGATTGTTAGTCAGTTGCAACATCCTGGTCTGCCTAGTTGATAGACCACCTGCAACATCCCCTGGCCAATGTGGATGATCAACTGCAGCATCCACAGGGTGGAAGTCCCTCTTCATTCTCTGTAGCATCATTGCCAGGGAAAAGCCCAGGAAATGATCGGGTGGAAGCTGAACACCCATATGAGATATAGGGATGTTAATGAAATCCGTCTCTAGCGTAAGTGTAGCAAAGGAAAATAAAAGGCAGAATAAGTTAACCCACGGAGGCAGGGTGACCCGAGAAAAAAGAAACACTTCCATCATCATTCACTCCATCACTGTCTTGCCAGAGGGGTGTCTACACTACAGTTAAAAAACTGCAACATATCTCCACCCATTCTTCAGAGTGCAGGCACTGTACTTCCCACCTCCAGGACTCAAGTCCGGTTAGCTGGACTTGAGTCCTGGAGTCCCTTCAGAAATGCTTCATAAATACAGATATATATATATATATATTTTATATATATATATATATATATATATATATATATATATATATATATATATATATATATATATATATATATATATATAGAGAGAGAGAGTGAGTGAGTTAAGAAGCTATGAATCAAAGGCGCCAGTCGGTTGAAAGAGGACCAGGAGCTGAAGGTCGGCCTCCCTAGAACATGTCGAGAATTACGTGTGTTCACGTGTGTTCGCGTGTGCTCACGTGCGCGCGCGCGCGCGCACACACACACACACACACACACACACACACACACACACACACACACACACACACACACACACACACACACACACACACACACACACACACACACACACGAGTTGTGAATCAACCTTTGCAAGCACATGTAAGTGAACACCCACGTGTGACATGTTTCTGTTAGAAGTGAACCCCAGCAAATGCAAAATTATAAAGATTGGGGACCGGCAAAGAAGTCAAACGGAGTACAGGCTCGGGGAGTAGGCGAAGGCTGTAATCCTCACTCAAGGAAAAAGACCCTGTGATGAGCATTGCATCGAACATATCGCCTCGAACATATCGCCTGAGGACGATCCGCAGCAAAGGCGCATCTGGCTAATCTAAGACTAGGAACCTCAACAAGGAGTCATTCACTACACTATACATACGACATGTGTCAGGCGCATACTGAAGTATACAATGCTAGTGTGGAAGCATATCGAGAAACAGGAGAGTGCAGAAGTTTGCAACAAGACTAGTCCCTAAGATAAAGGGGTATGTTATCTGAGGAGAGGCTAAAAGAGGTAAACCTGATGAAATTTGAGGACTGAAGGACTCGAGGTGACATTATGACAACGTAAAATATAAGAGAGAACTCAACAGGGTGCACAGGGACACACTATTCAAGTGATGGGAAACAGGAACAGTTGAAAGTTGAAAAAACAGATGAGTCACAGAGATGTTAGGAAGCATTTTCTAAGCCTCAGAGTGACCTGGAAGCGAAACGACCTTAACAGTGGAGTGATAGAGGAAAGATCCATACATACCTTTAACCAGTACGATAGGGTTCTCGAAGCCAGGAGAGAATTGAGCACACTAGCGGTCAGCAATAGGGAGTGGGAGGGGGGGGGGGGAATGAGCAAAGGCTCGACTCCTGCAGCCAAGTTTAGGATGATATGAGTGGGTCCTACAGCCCTGATAACTTGAAGCTGCCTGGATGCACGGGAGAGTACAAAGAGCTAAGTGTGACCGTGCCACGGGAATGAATCACTGCAACTCTCATTCCTCAAACAAGCTCAGTGGAAGTTTAGAAAACGAGGGTAAGGCAGAGTGGACCCAGGCACCTCTCTCTTACTAATGAACGTATCACACCTGAGTAGCAGATTACGCGCCACGTTTATCAGCACTTAACACTCATAACAAGATACCTGTGTGGGGGCAGGGGATACGCATGCTTTTTTGCTTGCGTGTATGTATGTTCGCCTTGTACTGACCTAATTTTGCAGGATAATACTCGCATGTCTTTTGCTTCTCTTATTCTGTAGCTGTGCCTAAGTGATCGCATACTGCTTGAACTTAACTAAAAATGATACTCATTGTTTTATTCCCTGTTTATTGATTATGATGGTGTAAACATAGTTATTTGGAAATTTAGCTCCCAATCAATAACGAGCAAAATGTTTGGTAACAGGACACATGTGCAA
Organism: Cherax quadricarinatus; assembly: GCF_038502225.1. Taxonomy (NCBI): domain Eukaryota; kingdom Metazoa; phylum Arthropoda; class Malacostraca; order Decapoda; family Parastacidae; genus Cherax; species Cherax quadricarinatus. Next base: position 4,832,703 of record NC_091351.1, read on the forward strand.
CTAATGCTATATTTTTATTGTGGCAACGTTTCGCACTAGTTGCACATGTGTCCTTTTTCCTAACATACTGTCGGTAATTCTACCAATATTATTACAACGTGCAAAATGACTCTTCTGAAATGGTTCAAATGTCCATTGCTGATATCTAATTGCATTAGAAACTTATTCCGCACTCTGTACTATATCTGTTGCCTGCATTGAGTTATAGAGTCTTGGAATTAGGGAATCGCATCTATTTTTTTTTTCATTCGAGAAGATTTTGTCATAACACACTGGAGACCTTGTCTGGAATAAGGCTGCGAAATCTTTCTGATGGGTGTTCTGGGGGGTCAACGCCCCCACGGCCAGGTCTATGACCATGACCAAAAGGGCAAGAATCCCGAAATGGACTCCAGGTAGATAACTCTACAATGTTTATACTAAAGGAGAGGTCAGTGGGAGTTCACCGAGGTTCATTGACAGTGGGTCAGCAAGACTAACACCCTACCCGCCCCTCCACTACACACACACACCGCTATTCGACCGCCCACTCCCACCGCTAACCAAGTAACTCTCCCGTAAATACCTGCCCCGCCAACAAAACCCCCACCACATTGTCAAGCACTCGTCTCCATCCCACCGGAACCCACAAAATTAAATTCACTCACCCTACTACTACCCGCCCCCTCTATTACCCACATTACCTAAGCTTCCAATACCTGTCTCTCTCACCATCACAATTTACATCACCCTCCTTCACAATTCCTCCTCTCCTCCTCACCAATATTACAACCTCCTAACTTTCCTTCATAAAATTCATCACCCCCACCAACCCCTCCAACCCCTCCATCATTAAACCTCAAGCTATACACTAAACACTGTACATCTGTCCACTGTGTAGCCTGCTCACCACCGGTTCTTCGTCCTCAGTCACATTCATTTGCCCAGTGTCTAGTATCGTAGCATCTTATACCTTAGCAGATTTTAATTTTCTCAGTAGTGCACAATTTTTATCTTGCTCTGTACAAGAATTGTAAGTCTTTTCAGAGATCCTGATGAAGGTGATTGTTTCAACCCATTATTGATGATAATTTTTTTTTTTAAGAAGAGTCTTGCTACCTTTGTGTGTGTTATATATGTATATATATATATATATATATATATATATATATATATATATATATATATATATATATATATATATATATATATATATATATATATATATTGTAGGTTGGTAGACAGCAACCGTTCAAGAAGGTACTACCGTCCTGCCAAGTGAGTGTAAAACGAAAGCCTGTAATTGTTTTATGTGATGGTAAGATTGCTAGTGTCCTTTTTTCTGTCTCATGAACATGCAAGATTTCAGGTACGTCTTGCTACTTCTACTTACACTTAGGTCACACTACACATACATGTACAAGCATTTATATACACACACACCCCTCTGGGTTTTCTGCTATTTTCTTTCTAGTTCTTGTTCTTATTTATTTCCTCTTATCTCCATGGGGAAGTGGAACTGAATTCTTCCTCCGTAAGCCATGCGTGTTGTAAGAGGCGACTAAAATGCCGGGAGCAAGGGGCTAGTAACCTCTTCTCCTGTATAAATTACTAAATTTAAAAAGAGAAACTTTCGTTTTTCTTTTTGGGTCACCCTGCCTTGGTGGGATACGGCCGGTTTGTTGAAAAAAAAATATGTATATATATATAATATATATATATATATATATATATATATATATATATATATTATGGAATCTTCTTGTTATATCATATCCTCGTAGAGTTGTGCGTCGTACCGGTAATATAACTCATTTTATTTGTGCAGCTGTGTCTTCCGTATTGTGTAACATTTTCTTAAAAATAATCCTTCAAAATCACAAGACATTTAAAGCTGCACGTTACCCTTCGCAATTTTCTTACATCTGATAATAACTTGCATTATATATATATATATATATATATATATATATATATATATATATATATATATATATATATATATATATATATATATATATATATATATATATGATGCGTGATTACTGTCCCAGTCTCGCTTCTCCTGGAGGATGGAAGGATCTGAGACGTTAGTGAGAAGGACTTAGCTTTTCTTCTCGCCTGTCTTTTGTTTATCATGAGTCAATTGAAGTATGTGTAATATTTTTTGGATATTAGTAAGGTTGTAAAAACGTTGAAGAGGAAACAGGGTGTCTGTTTTTTTTTATCTCTTCCTTTATCTCAAGGTTCTTCATTCACTCTTTGTGTCTGTATGAATGAATAAAATTTCCTTTTTTGTACATCAGTTTTGTGGATATAAACGCCCAGTGTATTTGTGAGTACTAGTCGCAGCCAGCTTGATGCTGGATACATCTTACAGCATAATAAACCTGGATACAAAGACACTATTGAAGGATACAAAGCCACCATTGAAGGATACAAAGCCACCATTGAAGGATACGAAGCCACCATTGAAGGATACAAAGCCACCATTGAAGGATACAAAGCCACCATTGAAGGATACAGAGCCACCATTGAAGGATACAGAGCCACCATTGAAGGATACAGAGCCACCATTGAAGGATACAGAGCCACCATTGAAGGATACAAAGCCACGATTGAAGGATGCAAAGCCACCATTGAAGGATACAAAGCCACCATTGAAGGATACAAAGCCACCATTGAAGGATACAGAGCCACCATTGAAGGATACAGAGCCACCATTGAAGGATACAGAGCCACCATTGAAGGATACAGAGCCACCATTGAAGGATACAGAGCCACCATTGAAGGATACAGTCACCATTGAAGGATACAAAGCCACCATTGAAGGATACAAAGCCACCATTGAAAGATGCAAAGCCACCATTGAAGGATACAAAGCCACCATTGAAGGATACAAAGCCACCATTGAAGGATACAAAGCCACCATTGAAGGATACAAAGCCACCATTGAAGGATACAAAGCCACCATTGAAGGATACAAAGACACGACTGAAGGATACAAAGACACGACTGAAGGATACAAAGACACGACTGAAGGATACAAAGACACGACTGAAGGATACAAAGCCACCATTGAAGGATGCAAAGCCACCATTGAAGGATACAAAGCCACCATTGAAGGATACAAAGCCACAATTGAAGACAAGCTACAGGTGTAGAAGACATCTGTTTATTGACAACGTTTTGTTCTCAGTAAAGTTTTAACTCATCAAAGATCTGATAACACACTACAATGAACGGAACTTTGTAGCAGTAAAATCCTGTATCATAATTTACACCCGGAAAATCTGGCAGCACATCTCAGATCACTTCCTACAGAAGCAAGAAACTCAACAGACTATTTCTAATGAGAAGCAAATGTGCCATGAGCACACTAGGAGATAACCCAATAAGTGCAAAGGGAACATGACTTTCAGCACATTCCTATTATATGTGAGAGGCATTGACAAACTCCATTCTGTCTTACCTGATCAACTGGGGACTGGTTGGCAGCAGTAACAGTCTGGTTGATCAGGTATTGATCCACGGAGATGTTCACACCAGATAACATCCTTCAGGTGCTCAGCATCTGCGTCATTCGTTGAACATAACTTATAGATGTCTGTGTTCTTCGTTAATTTTTTTTTATACTGATAAAAGTGGTACTCTCCTTTTCTTAAGAAAACAGTTTAATAAAGTTAAACACAATTTATTGACTTTCTTTTACTAAAAGATTTATTCTACCAACCAAACTTATCCTTCGTAGATTTTATGTAGTATTAAATATCTTAATTTACTCGATCTGTTTAAAAGACAGTTCTTAAATTTGCTTAGGGTATTATTTCAGATTAACGGCTCCTTTATCAAGGCAGGAAAATTGGAGAAATGGAAACGTACTGGAAACCGCATAAACACAAGCTACAAATAAGCCCCATTTTGCAACACATACATACGTATGTACTGCTTAACTAGACGTGGGAGTGGCAAACCAAATATATACATACACTGAGAAGTGTATCAGAAGTAGAGCACAATGTGAAAGGTTGAGTATTCATCATACGACTAAGACGCTCGTCAGGAAACATTTCCCTCTGACGAAGAAAATACCACAGACAGTGACAGTGGTATGGTGATACCGACAAGATGTGGAAAAAGACACTTGTGTACAGTTCGGGACTGAAAAAGCCACTCGTGGCGAAACGTTTCCACTACTAAATGTCCTAAACAGTACATAAATGTCTTTTTCCACACCAGGACTGCAAAAGATATGCAATAAGGCCACATGTAGTGAATCAAAGATACATAGTGCAACACTTTATAAACTAAAGTTTTTTCATTCAGTGTTAACTTCGTGAAGTTAAGATGCAAACGTAATTTACCATCAGCAATGAGAAAAAGGGATAGCAACCCACTCGTGTGTCAAGGTGTTGTCTCAATCCTTCACTGTCTCCTCGGAAACACTCGCACGGCTCTATATCCAGAAGAGACAAAAACACGTTGACGTCATGTTTACATAAACAGCTACTAGCTAAATTCCGTCAAGCAACACAGTGGGGGAGACCACAGGGGTGACAGTCACAGGCGGAAATTGCAGTAGTACTCCTCGCAAATTCAAAGGCCCCTTGTTGTGTGTACCTGCCAAGATTGTTACCCAAGTGTGAAGATGTGGTAAGATTGTTCCAGGATCATAACTCGAGATGCAGAATAAGAGCCATGTGCGGTACACCACAACCCGTCTTCACAATGTACTTAACGTGTTGTTTTCAACTATGTACGTGGCAGAAGTTTCTGTCCCGCTGGAAGACGTTAATCTGTCATTTATGTAATTTTCTTATCAGCACTTAAGTATTTAACTACTCTTCTTGTCGAAAATTGTGTGTGCAATAATTTCGCAAAAATCATTCTGAACCTAACTAAAAAAAAATATATTTCATTGCTTATTATTAAATCATTGTAAACTTATCTAAAATATATTTAGTTGGATTAGGCTAAATTAAATTACGCTTCTTATAGTTACGTAAGTTTTCTAAGGTACTTTTGGTACAAAATTATTAAATTTTACATTAACATAAATAAAAAATTATGTCTTTTAACGTATAAGAGAAATTTTTTAGAAAGGCCTTATTTTTAAATGAGTTCTTACAGTTTTACTTATCTGGCACGACATATATATATATACATGTATATATATATATATATATATATATATATATATATATATATATATATATATATATATATATATATATATATATATATATATATATATAATGTCGTGCCGAATAGGCAGAACTTGCGATTTTGGCTTAAATAGCAACGCTCATCTTGCCATATAGGACAAGCGAAAATTTGTGTATGCAGTAATTTCGCCAAAATCATTCTGAACCTAACGAAAAAAATATATTTGATTGTGCTTGTTTAGTATTAAATTATTGTAAACAAATCTAAAATATATTTAGTTGGATTAGGCTAAAATAAATAATTCTTGTTATAATAAGGTTAGGTAAGTTTTCTAAGATTCTTTTGGTGCAAAATTAAAAATTTTTACATTAACATTAATGAAAAAAAATATATCTTTAAACGTACAAGAGAAAATTTTAGAAAGGGCTTAATTTTAAATGAGTTCTTGCTAATTGACCAGTTTTACGTATTCGGCACGACATATATATATATATATATATATATATATATATATATATATATATATAATAATGTCGTGCCGAATAGGCAGAACTTGCGATTTTGGCTTAAATAGCAACGCTCATCTTGCCATATAGGACAAGCGAAAATTTGTGTATGCAGTAATTTCGCCAAAATCATTCTGAACCTAACGAAAAAAATATATTTGATTGTGCTTGTTTAGTATTAAATTATTGTAAACAAATCTAAAATATATTTAGTTGGATTAGGCTAAAATAAATAATTCTTGTTATAATAAGGTTAGGTAAGTTTTCTAAGATTCTTTTGGTGCAAAATTAAAAATTTTTACATTAACATTAATGAAAAAAAATATATCTTTAAACGTACAAGAGAAAATTTTAGAAAGGGCTTAATTTTAAATGAGTTCTTGCTAATTGACCAGTTTTACGTATTCGGCACGACATATATATATATATATATATATATATATATATATATATATATATATATATATATATATATATATATATATATATAGTATGCAATATAAACTTAACCTTAAATAACTAAAATTTAATTGGTTGTAAAAGCAAATAACGTTCAAAAATTGAGGCCTTGTAATGTGTAATAAAAAGAACGGTGCAATTTGAGTATAGTTTGTAGACTGCCTCTGGTGGATATGCCAGTCTGGTCTCAGACTGCGCAGCCTGTGAATCATGGCGGCGATTATTTGAGTAATTTCAAGAATGATTCAAATCTATGATGCGAGGTAATTGCAAGGTCAATTATGGTTCAACAGGATCCATAAACTTAGGTGGATGGGAAGGTTTATTTTGTGTATATAAGAACATTTTTTTTTTAGTGTTTCCAAGCTGGTGCTTCTAGGCTACGATATGTATGTTTCTCCTTTAAAATTTATTTATAAAAAGTTTTGAAGATGTAGATGGGTTTGCTGATAAGAATTTTAAAGCACCGGTAAAGAGAGAGGCAAAGCTAACAATGTAAAGTGATTGGTTATGAGAGATTGGACGGATACTGGCTCTTTATCCAAGGAACCTGAGCAACTGGTCTCCTTCTTTAAATCAAACCTCATTACCTCTGCATGGCTCCTACGGATTTGGATACAAGTACTTGGCATAACAGTAACGACAGTCTGTCGAATATGTTCAAGAATGCAACACTTAGGGCAATTTCCTAGATGTTTCGCACGCTGTGTTTGATCAGTCCAATGATTATCCATTTTATTGATAATCCCATAGCGGGCGACACGTCTTAAGGATATTCTAAGTGTTGGTTACATATGTCTTTATATGCCATGCGGGTTCAGCTCTTCACCTTAAATATAATAATGAGCTGAAATTGGTTCAAGAGAGTCTTGATGCAGTGAAGATCTCTTCATTCAAGGATTTAGAGCTGCCCTGCAATTTTTTGGATCAAATCTAATTACCTCTAATTCCCCCAGTGGCTGTGTAACACCTGTAGGTCTAGTGTTTCCCCATAAATAAAATGTAAATAATAATATATTAATAATAGTAATAAAAGTAATAACAATAAGGTAATTGAGACGAAGCAGTAACTCGCTTAAATGACTGTTATTGAATTTGTCAGAAGCATATTATTAGAGTTGAAGGATGCGAGGAGACATAAGTTTAGTTGGAGGTCTGGAATCTTGGCTGAAGATTACATAAGACATTATGTGAACCTGAGAAACCACGCCAGTTAAAACCGCGCAAGTAAATCAATATGATTTGTGGGAGCTTCCCGAAGGACACAAAGAAATACGTAGTGGTGTGAGTGATGGCGGAGGAGCTTGAGCGTACATTTAACGTGATCTTATTTTCTTTCATCTCAGTGATTACCAGAATTTCGGGCATTAGATTGCCCTTTTTAGACATAAGATACATCATAGTTTCACTTTAAAATCGATAAATTTGATGAATTCATTGACTGGTTATCTGATGGAGACTCGATTTTTAGCCGATGAAGATACAAGCTGTGATATGAAGACATGTAAAACGAAGGAAGGGGCGGAACCATATTGTAAGGTCTCTGAAAGTCTGATCTCAGTGGAGTTAGTCATGTGACCACAGATAAACTGACTGAAATATAGCCTAGTTTTGTGAAATATTGGAGGTGATCATATCAGATTCTAGACACTTTCTATGTTTATCTTCTGTCTCAATAACCATTTCAGCATGAGACTTTTTAATTAGTTATTAGTGTCAAGCTGAAGGAAGCAAACATTATTAGGGTAGTGTGTTCTAAACGCATTTTAAGTGTTATTATACGCGCACGTCAATGTTCCTAGATCAATGGTTCTCAACTGGTGGTCCATGGACCACTGGGTGATCCACAGAACGTTCACTATATTTGGTAATAAACAGAAGATTGGTGTATATAGTGTTAAATTTATTGAAAATAAAGTGTGGATCAGCGATATGTCTTTGCTTTGCCTTTATATATCATTACTCAAAGAGTGAAATGGTCCACGATATTTTTATAATTGGGTTGGTAGTCCATGGGTTGAAACGAGTTGAGAAAAACTGTCCTTGAGGTTTTCTTAACGTGGAATTTGTCATATCAGTTGCAAGGAATGGTGAGATAACAGCTAGATTTTTGTGACATTTGGCAGCTAGCTTCGAGAGATTGTTTGGGACACTGCAAGTATGAAAAGCCATACAACTTTTTCTCTACCAGATGTCGGAGATTGGAAGATTTTATGAGCCAGGTTTCTCAAATCCCGAATAAAATGTAGAGAGAAATGAACGTCGAAAAATAGGTTGCTAACCTTGTTGCATTCCTTTTCCAAAAAATTAGGTTTTCAAAGCCTGTTTAAGTGTTAGAGACTAGTGTAGTCATGCGGACTCTCATACTGACTACGTCTTGCCCAAGCAGTGGGCAAAACGTAGTGAAGGACTTCACATGACTGTACTTGTCCTTTTATCATCACTGTGGCATTTCATTTCATTACTTATTACACCCTCTAAGCTTTGAAGCAGAATCCTATGAGTATATTATCTGTGTCTTGGTGACGTGACTCGTAGTGGAAGACATTTGTTGTTGTTCCAATTTCCCGTAAACTTTGATTTCATAAACTGTGATAAACTGTGCAGATTTAGACATCTAGAAATGGGAGGGCGTTGTTACTTTTTTTTAAATATCTTATACGCTAGAAACCGTGAAATATTTTCTGGAGAGTTTTGGATAAGACACTTTGATTACATTACCCTTAAAGATATTTTCGAAATACCTGAGGTTTTTATTCGCTTACATGAGCAAATGTAACTAGCTCTTAAGTCAACAACAAGAGAGTTACGTTACCTAAAATAAAAACCAGAAATTAAAATCTAATGTAAGAGGAAGAAGACGATATCTAACAATGAAGATTTTTATCTAACACTGAAATAAGATTTTATGCAACGGTGAGAATAATACGGTATTTAATATTAAAGGAAGATTTTATGTTGCAATGAAGAAAATTTTTATCTAATAGTGAAGGAAGAATATTTTATCTAACATAGGAAAAAGAATACGTTATATAATGAAGAGGAATGGAGACGGTACCCAATGTAAATAGTACATAATAATATCAAACACTGAGGTCATATTACATGCCCAACATGCGAGTTGGAAAATAGTTTTTCAACACAAACGATAGGTCACAATTAAACAAAAAATTAAACAGAAGGTATTCGGTATATAATGTTGTATATTCGTAAAATACAGAAGGAAGAAAGTGTTCATATAAAGCAGACGACAGAAATGTTAAAAAAAAAAAAATATGTTAAAAGTAAAGTGATGAAAGTAATTAGGGAACGGGTCACACAAACATTATATCAGCTAAGCAACCTGTCCCATTTGCCTCTACCGGCACATGTATACGCTGCGGGATGAAGATGGTGGTATTTATATGGAGGTTAGAGGCTGATGGTAGTGTTTATTTAAGGGTGGATGAGTGATGGAGTGGAAAGACGCTCCTCTCTCTAGTTCACTTATAATCCCTCAACCAGTTCCTTTCTATCTTATCGAAACTGCAAGCGTCCCTTTCCAACAGCACCTTGTCTGACATTATCCCATTCCGACAGGCCCGTTTAGTGGTATTTTGGGATCTACAGCTGGAGCTCAACAAGTAGTAACTGCTGGCTTGTAAATGCTATGCAAGGTAGTATGTTCTTATACAGCTGCGAGTCTAACGGAAGCTAAGCAAGAATCGACCTCTGGCATATAGTGCTGCAGATTGTGGTGTGTACTAACACTGCTCTAAAGGAGATAATTATTGGGCCTACAACGGCTTACCGCTACTAGCTTACCGGTCGGACCGGCTTTGCTGAGTGAATATCTCCACCTACCTCAACATAAGCTACCATCACCTACGTACGGAAATAACCTGAGTTCTCTGGTTGTCGATGATATCACAACTCCCTCCCTTGCGTGACCCTTTTTCAAAAGCAAGTTTTTTTGGCTCTGTTGTCGGAGTCGAATTAATAATGCCCAAAAAAGATAAGCAACTTCCGCCTGGCAAAACAGAGGAGGAGTCAGGAGCAGAGGAGAAAGTAGATGTTTGTTCTATTAAAGAGAATCACTGGGTTAGATGAGCTGGAGGATCACGTTGTGCGTCCTAACACCTCACTGCCCCCAGCGAGGCAGTAGTGTAGACATATTTCAACCTTGGAAAAAGGGATGGGGGGCTTATGCCAAGATTCCAATCTTGTTGAGAGCTTTAAAATAGTAAGGATGCTGAAAAAATCAAAGAATTCTTTTTTAAGACAAGTTATCTAGTATGTGAGAGTTCATACACAAGTGCTTTCGCGAAAATTAGTCAATAACCGAAAATAAGTATTTGCATCTAGGTGGACCTTTAGGCCAATTAATCTCTCCATACCCTCCTGTGGCTACGCCACTGCATCGAGGCATTCCCACCTGAAGCAAGGTGGTTGAGGGAGGCCTTTTTTTACATATGTATCCAATAAGGTCACAGTAAACAGGTGATGTCACAATATACAGAACAATCACTGTGAAAAAAGTGATATTCCAAGCTCTTTCGTGATTTCACACATTATCAAGAAACTATAAAAATAAAAGATGAACAGGAAGGCATATAAGGACGAGACTATACCTCGCGGCCACCTCACAACACCTGACATTATCATAAAATAAGTTTCTTGATAATGTGAGAAATCACGAAATCTCTTGGAAGTTCACTGTTTTTTCAAGTGATTGTTCTGCAACTATTGCAGAACCCATATATATATATATATATATATATATATATATATTATATAAATATATATATATATATATATATATATATATATATATATATATATATATATATATATATATATATATATATATATTTACACACACACTGATATTTCCTAACATATTAACTACGCCAGATCTCTCTGTTGGGATTCAATGGGTAGGACTATGGAACTTAAATTTATCCTTGTTTTGATTGTAATAGTTACATCAAATTTAAGAAAAAATTTAATCCAGTTGTTCCTCTTACAAGTCTCTAAACTCAAGACGTAACCGAAAGTTATTTTATATTAATGTTAAATCATAGTGCATCATTAACGTACTGCGTTTAGCTAAGTTTATATATTCACTGGTATGCTTTGAATCGACTGTGTCATTCTATGATTAGATGTTTCTCCTCTGTACGTGGATTAAAGTTAACTGGCTTGGAAGAACAGTGCATAGTTACATAAGCTTCACAGCTTAATCCAAGTATGGTCATGAAGTAGCTAGGTAACGTTCCACTACAACATTAACAGTCATGGTGACTTGGGCAAAAACGTCCACGAGTTGGTTTGAAAAACACGTTTTTGAGAGCATGCTTTAATTTTAGACGTGTCTCTCAGGACTGAGTTTTATCCAGTCATGATATAGGTCATTCCTGAGCAGAGTCATCTAAAATAGTCTTGCTCTACAATACGTGCCATTATATCCACTAGTAGTCCCATTACTAACAAAAACAGGTTAAAACGACCCTTAAATATGTGTCTCAGTAGTGTCGACACGCATTAGCTGCACTTTAATATCCAAGTTAATATCAACGCTTCCAGATAAGACAGTCTCCCTTACAGGTACAGATGTGTGCAACTTGCCAAGCTGTCTCGTATATCATCACATTATCATACATGATCGCTCACTCCACGCTTCTTACTGAGATTCTCACACTACCAGATGCAGAGGTTTGCCTCCCTACAGGACTTCCAGCTCTAGAGACCAAATGGTTTACTGTTTTCGTGAGGGGTCTGAGAGCGCTACTGTGGGCGGGGGGACTAGACGGTATCTGATAAAGGCACGGATAAGGACACACACACACACACACACACACACACACACACACACACACACACACACACACACACACACACACACACACACACACACACACACACATCCGTTTTTCAAGAGTTATATTTCTCTTCCCCATCTCCCCTCAAGGGAGGTTCCTTGACGCTGGTGAGGGGCTCTTGATCTAGGGAATTGGATTTGTGCTCCGGTTCCCTGAATTGAGCCTGAATACCTTCTATCCCCCCCACATGCGCTGTATAATCCTACGGGTTTAGCGCTCCCCCATGATTATAATAATAATAATCTTCCCCATCTACAGCCTTCACACCGATGAAGTTCTCTTGATCCAGGGAAGTGAGAGCATCCTCCACTTCCTTGTATCAAACCCGATTGCCTCCCATTTCCCAGATGTTGTATGACTTTCTCTACTGTTTTACGATGAAATACGAAGAATGGTGAAAGACTCGTTTCCCCCGCCAATGGGTAAATGTTTCGACAGTGGGTACACGTTTCGACAATGGGTAGAAGTTTAGATAAATTGGCAAAATTTCTTCCATTACTAACAGCCTGGCTGATCATAGACAGGGCTGCGTTTAGCTGAGGGAGAATCAAGCCTCTGGCTATACCTTGAGCGGAACAATTCACACGGGTTTAGCGCTTCATGAAATTCAATCTACAGTCTGTTGGAGTTCAAGTAGCAGTAACCTTGCGTGTATAGCGAGTACAGTCCATCGGGTACGGTTACAGACGGAGGATCGAGCCTTCACTCCTACTTGCACAGATGTTTAAGATTCCAACGCTTTACATAAGAGTACAAAATGTACTCTAAATGCCCACTACTTCGAGTACATTATACCACTCTGTAATACACAATTGTCACAAGTGGTTAACGCATTGGCCTGTGAATTTAAGGACTCCCTTGCCACGGGTTCAATTCCTACCCGTTTCGTGATTTAATTGTCATAATACATGGACGGAGTACCAAGCCTCCATTGCTCATTCATTTATACTAATTCTTTTAGGCAATCTACAGCAAATTAGAGCACAATCTCTCTCGCTAATCGTACTGTGTGCATTATTACTGAAAATAAAGCTTATTTCCACACGGCGAAGACAATTGCCAGCTGCCGTCCCAGGTAATTAACCTCCTGGCCTATAAGATGCAGTTAAGACTTCATCCGAAGATTGTCATCCGTTATGGTGATGGACGACTCCAACACTGACATACATACACACACACACACACACACACACACACACACACACACACACACACACACACACACACACACACACACACACACACACACACACACACACACACACACACATACACTGAGAGGAATTGACAAGGTGGACAAAGACAGGATGTTCCAGAGATGGGACACAGCAACAAGGGGACACAGATGAATCACAGGGATCTTAGGAAGTATTTCTTCAGCCACAGAGTAGTTAGGAAGTGAAATAGTTTGGGAAGCAATGTAGTAGAGGCAGGATCCATACATAGCTTTAAGCAGAGGTATGATAAAGCTCACGGTTCAGGGAGAGTGACCTAGTAGCGACCAGTGAAGAGGCGGGGCCAGGAGCTTGGACTTGACCCCTTCAACCTCAACTAGGTGAGTACACACATACACATACACGCACGCACACACACACACACACACACACACACACACACACACACACACACACACACACACACACACACACACACCGACCAGCGAAGAGGTGTGGTATGGAGCTATGATTCGACCCCTGTAACCACAACTAGGTGAGCACACACACGTGAACAGAAGACAGCGAGGTAATCAGATCTCATCTTAGGAAAGAAAGGGTAGCTAAAGCTCTTTAAATCGAGAGATCTACATACAAGCAGAGAAAACCTCAGTGGAAATTATCCAGGAAGAATAAAAAGTCACAGTTCCAGCCTCCGTAGCTGGAGCAATTTACCAAGAAGAGGCACTTGATGACGATGTTTCGGTCCGTCCTGGACCAGTCAGGTCCATTGATCTAGGACGGGCCGAAACGTCTTACCTGTGTACCTCTAATTATTGAGGATTTTCGATGAAATAAGCCGCATTGTTTGACTTCATTGCATTAGACTGGGTTAAACTTACATAATGTGTCCTGAAGGCTCTTAAAAACTGTATATAATGAAAAAAAAAAACACGAAACTAACTTGCTTAAGTCACCCACACTGCCATGTCATAGAAAACGGGTATGGTTATAACTGATTTCTCCCAGGTGAATTTCACTTTGAGAGGTGGATGCCTTGATGTAGGTTACGGGGGCTCTTGATCTAAGAAATCAGAGTTCTTCTTTGCACTGACCCTGATTACCTACCATTCCCCAGGCACTGTGACCCCTACAGATTTAACGTTTCACTCTAATGTAATTTACGTCTATATCTTCTCGCTAACCGTATAGTAACTTAACCGTAATGTAACTAAACTGTGCGGTATCTGAGGTAACTTAACCGTGCAGTACGAAAAGCGTGCGGTAACTTAACCGTGCATTAACCCAGTACTTGCACCCAGTACTTGCATTTAATTCGAGACGGCAGTTGAAAAAGTCTATTTGGGTCCTGGTATTAATGTTGAAGACACATCAGCTAGTATGTCTAGAGACATGTTTATTCAATTTTATAATTCAAACACACACACACACACACACACACACACACACACGATATATATATATATATATATATATATATAGATATATATATATATATATATATATATATATAATATTTTTTTTTTATCACACTGGCCGATTCCCACCAAGGCAGGGTGGCCCGAAAAAGAAAAACTTTCACCATCATTCACTCCATCACTGTCTTGCCAGAAGGGTGATTTACACTACAGTTTTTAAACTGCAACATTAACACCCCTCCTTCAGAGTGCAGGCACTGTACTTCCCATCTCCAGGACTCAAGTCCGGCCTGCCGGTTTCCCTGAACCCCTTCATAATGTTACTTTGCTCACACTCCAACAGCACGTCAAGTATTAAAAACCATTCGTCTCCATTCACTCCTATCAAACACGCTCACGCACGCCTGCTGGAAGTCCAAGCCCCTCGCACACAAAACCTCCTTTACCCCCTCTCTCCATATATATATATATATATATAAATATATATATATATATATATATATATATATATATATATATATATATATATATATTATGCTTTTGACAGGCTCAAGAAATTATGCAGGCTGCTGCCTACAATTTGTTGGCAGCTATGATTAGAAGAGGCTCGAGCGTTCAGTACTCGTTTCTCTGAATGATCCACACTGATTCAGCGGTTTTAATCAAATTTATAACCATAAATATGTAGTTACATTGTTAAAATTGCTATTGTCGACGTTGTCAGAGTAAATACGTCAAGGTCGACTGCACTTAACCATCAGTATGCTGTAAATTTTATTTTTATCGCTAAGTATAATATTAATCACAGTTTGTCAGTTTTGATGTCAGGTGTTAGCAGAAATGAGAATATTTTTTTTTTCATCTAAAGTCCAGGCTTGTCCAGACGAACACGATACTCACGAAACCTTGTTTCAATTCAAGTTTATTCTGTACCGCTGTACTTTAAACTTGATTACCTCCCATTCACCCATGTGTAGCATGACTCTAATGGGCTCATTGCTGCCCATGGATATAACGCAACGTGTGATTTGCTTTCCTCCAGTACAGCATTTGAACCCTGACGGTGTTGAAATGGATGAGCATAGAAGCGACGACCTGGCAGTGGTGCTACGCAGCAGTACGTGTAATTAGTGTGGAGGAACGGTTACCTGCAGACACTGTCGTCGTGGAGAGCCTGGGGTGTGAGGGAGGGAAAGAGAATTAAATAAGAGGTGTTCCACTCCTCCTTCAGAGCTCTACTTAAGTACCGTACTTAAAGTATTGTCTCCTATTTGACAGTAATTGTTGTATTGGTTTCACTTTCACCCGGGTGTTTGGGGTTGAGAGAGACACGAGCGATTGGTCCTCGTTCTAATATTGTTTTTTAGCATAGTGTGTTGCTGCTGCCCGTCCGCAAGTGCATGTCCGTAATAACGCCGGCGCGCTCATCCACTTCTAATTTTCAAACCCATTCATCGCTGCTAAAATTAGAGATCAATTGAGCAAATGTATATAATAGTTGCACAGCCAATATTGCTGGTTTAATTGGGCAATTAAGGCAGAAGACAACGTGCCCAAAGCGTATATTCACATAGGCTCGTAAATATATGATAAGTGGTGAGTAAAGGTCGTGATGGATCCTAAAGGCATTGTCGCAGCCTCTACTTACCCTCACAACCCACAGCACGCTGGTTCTTATCCCACGCTTATAAAAAAAAATCTTATATAACAGCACTCTAAAAGCATTAGGATAACTATCTCGCCCGATTTTCTTAAGTAATGTTATTAAATCCATATTTGAATATGAATAATTTCTCTTATATGTCTTTTTTTTTGTTCTTATTCCTCTCTTTAAGCTGTTCATTATGTTCACATGAAGACAGAAACCCATAAGATTAATTTCGAAGTTTCTGTCTCCCTGTGGGTTATTAGTGAGCACTGATAAGTGTTCATTACACTTTAATTACTGTTCACTATAATTACAAAAACAAAAAAAAAATAGTTTTTCACAAGAAAATATTTTTGGAATCTTTGGTCAGGAGTGTTGTTGGCAAAGTATGTAAGTCCAGAGACATTAGCATTTTTTTCTAGGCCGAATACTAAATAATTTCAAAAGGAAATATTCTCAAATCACAGAACGGGTGGGGTTTGAACCCATAGCGAATGAGTCTTAGAACTCCAGGCCAGTGCGTTAAGTACTCAGCGTGAATTATTCCACTGATAATGTAAGAACTGTGTTCTTTGTATGATGAAAGACATTCCAAAGGAAGTGTAGTCTCTGTCAAGAGCGGAATTCCTACAATGACAAGAGCAAGTACAATTCTCTATGATGAGAAGTGGACTCTGCGGCGAGGCAGCCTGTGAAAGTACATGAGGACTGGAGAACGAAGGGAGCTATTCTTGTAGACAAGAAGTTTAAGAAAATGGGGCGTGTCTTGCTTGGTAGCTGAAGAATACATCATGTCATCTTGAAGAGCATGTCAGCAAACAAAATGAGGCCCACCAGTGAAATACTATGCTTTAGCATTTGTTCAGATATGTTTCTTTATAAATGACAATGCTGACTGCAAATTTGTCTTTAATTAACAGTCATCCCCTTCTTAATGCAACTCAGAGGAAGCAACATTAAAAAAATAAAATTTATATAAAAATAGCTACAAGATAATCATTTGTGGTGTTCGGTATATAACCTACGGTAAGCCGTTTCCTTGATACCCAATAGTTGCAAGAGACAGGAGCGGCCTGCTCTAAACCCATCCTGCCATGGGTTTTGCAACTGATGGAACTCCAAGTGGTTGGCAATTCTGTTTGATTCCTGGTCCGCTTCAAAGGTAAATGACAAATAGGAAGAACGTCTAAGAATAGTTAGGAAAGTAGCTGCCAATGTAAGTGAAAAATGTAAGATCTCTGGTGCACCTCACTGAAGAACACTCGCCGCCTCCAGGTCTTCCGAAAATGAAAAGTGATCTTCCATCCCTTCAAAACATCCTGAAATATAAAATAAAAATCAGATTACGGAAATAAAGCTTAAAAGAGAGTGATGCAATGGCTCAAAAAATTATTTCCGCTGACAAGCATCAAACTTTCCTATGACAGATTAATATCGGTCTCAGAATGAGTATACACAGGAAATTCGAATCTAATTTAGGAGTTTGCGCATTATGTAAAGAAATAGATGTACGTGGAGCCTGGGCTGTTATGCAGCAGTAAACAGAAATCATGCAAGGTGATTTTTCGTAGCTTGTTTCTGACGATGCCAACTTTGACGTGGGAACTGTTGAAGGCTATTATGGGTTCCATTATATGGTAGACAAAATACATCACCCCTTCAAAATCGATGCCAAATATTGATGCATTTCCTTATGTAGAAGTTCGGGTTTATTAGTAATGAATTACGAAGTCATGCTTGAGATAATGTTTAAACAGCCAGACTATTTCCTCTCCCAGCGTCGGAACACTCACGACTTAAATGAAAATCAATATACACACAAACGAAAAAAAAACAGCATTGCTCTACGATCAATGTACATCGTGAAAACTCGTGCATTTTCTTTTTGCCCTAGTAAACACATTTCTTGCACTAGTAAACATTTCTTGCTAACTTGCACATCTGTCAGACCATTTAGCTTTGTCGACCTTATGGTGCTTCTTATTTTCCCGCTGATGCGCATTAACTTCTTTCGTAAGCATAGGTTTTAGGCTTATAAATATTCCGTTGTGTTTCATAGTAATTCACTCCGCGCACCACCGGTTGCGTGTTCAACGACGGACAGGCTTGTCTGAAGCCTCAACCCCACAATTTGCACAGTCTGATTGTCCTTCGATCGTTTGGGAGCAGGTTTTGTTTCCCAAAGACAATGTTTATTTCGATCGCAAATTATTTGTCCACGCAGCCATATAACTTGGGTAAATTGCAAGTTATTTAATGGAGTGTCGAGCGCACAAAACGGAAATGAGCAATTCGTTTTTCATTACCGTCTAATATAATATTGATGGTGTAAGGGAAATGAAGTATTATTATTATATTCATTGAAAGGCTCTAAACCCGTAAAGGTCATTCAATGCCATGGGGAAAGGAAGTTAATCAAGTTTGATTCGAGGAAGCCAATAGCACCAATTCCATGGATGAAGAGCCATTTACCAGCATGAAGAGGAGTTGAGAAGGTGGAAATGAAAAAGTCAGATATATATATATATATATATATATATATATATATATATATATATATATATATATATATATATATATATATATAATGTTAAACTTGCATTACAAGGGTTACTCTTGCATGCTCACTGCTCCTCATGGCAGCTCTTCAATTGCTCTCTTCCTTCCAATGACACACACACTCAATTGTATATATCGTGATCATTTTCATATATAAAAATAACAATTGTAAACACGATTTGCGCTTGAAATTACGTGAAAATTGCCCTGTCTGTGTGCATTGGTCTTGCTCCACCGTCCTACGAGCTACTGTAGCAACAACCCCAGTCACAACCACCATCGTCGCACGAAACACTATCGATACCACGAACACTTTCCCACTAATAGACGTCGCACGAACCACCGTCCCACGAACCACCGTCCCACGAACTACCCGTCCCACGAACCACCGTCCCACGAACCACCGTCCCACGAACCACCGTCCCACGAACCACCGTCCCACGAACCACCGTCCCACGAATCACCGTCCCACGAACCACCGTCCCACGAATCACCGTCCCACGAACCACCGTCCCACGAACCACCGTCACACGAACCACCATCACATTCTTCAAGAAACTGCAGACAATCACTAGGCGCCTCTCAGTGATTGCATTAATTCAAATCAAAGAACAAAAGATTTCTAGCTGAATCCAAAATTTGTATGTTACATTTGTTATTTGAAGAATATACTGTGTATTCTTGTCTTTCCATACACCTTCAGTTTTTTACAAGCACTTTTAACACTAAAAGTTAGATTCAATTTTTTTATTGAGAACGTATTGCTCTGAGTAGGGCTTTTAGTGAAACTCTAATTTATGTCTTCGACTTCAAACTCGCAGTCAATGAGCTATTTCCTTCACTTTTAACCCCCATTTCTTTCCCACACTCAATATTCTCTTCATTTCACTTGCTCTGCTAAATCCCATTCTGTTTCTAGATCTTCCTTTTCTTTTTCGTTTCTTTTTTCTATTTGTTCCTATGTTAGTTAAAGGGAAACGTGTGTGCAACTAACGAGACAGCGGCTACGCTATAAAATGTCTCTCCAGGAATTTTGTCAAGCATAACGTTTCTAGCTTGACAAAGCTACTGGAGAGCGAGACGTTGCCACAATAAAATATCACATTAGTTACACGCGTGTCTCTTTACCTAACATATTGTCGGTAATTCTACCATTATTACAAATATTTGTTCCTATTCGGATATATTCTCTCCCGTCCTAAACATACTCCTCATTCTCCACCAGGATAATATATAAACAGAAGCAAAACAATGTTGTACATTCACTGCAACTTTAGGCTTCGACTAAAATCTCAGCTTAAATATCGACTTTAGTCTTGATTCTAATCGAAACTTACATATTGCCTTTCTTTGCTCTGTAAATTACTAAACTTGTATATACTTTTATTAAATTCACTTATATTAGAGTAGAATAAATTGTATTTAGTTACCATTTGCTTGGTATCATGAAAATTGTACCTTACGATCAAGGTTGTTGGTGTGGCTAGTGGATTTTTTATTGTTCCTCTTAGGTCATGGGCATAAATATCGATAGACGTTGTTGTCTTATTTTTTTTTGCAGCTGTCAAAGGTAGACTTGGTGGTAGAGAAAAAATGGTCAGCAGACAGTTTTCATCAGAAATAAGTTTTGGTGGTCTATACAACTTTTTTCGGACGTCGATTCTAAATCCACTCTCGGTTTTTCTTCATCACGTATTGTTTTTGAGATGAGACCAAAACGTTTTGGCCTTTCATAGCCAGCAAACTTTACTAAGAGGATATTTCGCTTTCTATTTCGATTTGTAATGAATATAAAAAAAAAACTTAATTACCCAACGAAAATATGTAGCCACCAACATCATCTGAACAATTTATAGCGAAATTCGTCATTTAATTTTGTGAAATAAGCGCTCAAACCCATATTTATCAACTTCTCCCAATTTTTTTTTTTTTATTTTGAGGAGTTAAGATTTTGTCTTTGACAAGGATGACCAGAGTAGCCACTCACTATGACACGTTGGCTATTTCGTTTTCTCCAGATTCTACAGAAGACGAAATGAAAGCTGAAGAAGGTGCGATTGGCTGAGATCTGGGACCTACCCAACCTGAGTACACACCTGATGAGAAACTAGAACCGAGTTGACTGATCTTATTAGAGACCTAGAACACACAAAAGAGGAAGAGCTTTTTGCTGTCTAAAGACTAGCAGAAACACTTACCTGAGAAGAACCCTCTAGTGCGATGCTTTTCATCTGGGATGACCCAGGCTAGGGCTGGAGAACTGGCAGAGTGAGGTAACCCAGGAGTGACCCAGCTCAGTACTGCTTCCTCCGTCGGTTAGAAAACATGACTTTCAGTCTGTATCAACATTGCTCTCTCTCTCTCTCTCTCTCTCTCTCTCTCTCTCTCCCTTGTGGCTTAGCGCTTCTTTTTGATTATAATAATAATAATCTCTCTCTCTCTCTCTCTCTCTCTCTCTCTCTCTCTCTCTCTCTCTCTCTCTCTCTCTCTCTCTCTCTCTCTCTCACACACACACACACACACACACACACACACACACACACGTGAGAGCCTAATACATAGGTGTTTCCACCAGGGTTGCAGTCTCCTTCGGATAATGCCTACAGGGCCACCATTTCAAATTTTCTCCAAGGGTTGCAGGCGCTATCGATACCTTCTGGATGATATACATTTATATATACAAGCCTTGTATTACTTTCATTTATTGCATAGCGTAAGAATAACGCCCATCCTCTGTCAGGCCAGTGGTGGGCGGGAGGCAATTATTTCAGTCGTAGTGGATTTCAGATTATTTTCGTTCTGCTGAGAATACTCGAGGTTATAAAGTGTACTCTTCACTGAGTGCAAGTCGAGAGTCGGTCTAGGTTTCTTGTTCTCCTCCTGTGTCGTTTTATCCTGATTACAGTGCTTTTTCCTCCTGTCGTCACAACCTAGGTCAAGTGTCGTTTTCTCTCACCGTCGCAGTTTTAGAGCAGAACAATTATCCTTAAGAATCTCTTCCTTTTCATGTGAAAATCACACGAAAAGGTTTGCAGTCTTTGGCCCCCTAGCCTGTACTCTGCGGTCTTCTTTGACCTTCCCCAATCTTCGTGACTTTGCACTTGGAACAGGCTTGCAACCTGTCACAATCACTTTGTAGTTCTACCTGATCCTCATCATTAGCTTCATATCTGTAAACCGGGACACTTCTCACTCGATCCCTTCAGTCATGTCATTCACATTCACAAACAGCACCGGTCCTAGGACTGATTCATATGGGTCCTCGCTCGTCACATGCGCCCACTCCGACACCTCGTCATGTACCATCACTCGTTGTTTCCTTCGTGTCGAGTATTCTCTGATACATTGCAGTGCCTTTCCTTCCTGCCCCTCTAGCTTGTGCATTAATCTCTTGAACGGAACTGAGTCGAAAGCCTTCTTACAGTCCGTGAAAATGCAATCTGCGCACACCTCTCTCTCTTGTCTTACTTCTGTCACCTTGTAAAACTCCAGTAGGCTTGTGACACAGGATTTCCCCTCTCATAAATCGTGCTGGTTATCATGTATAAGGTCATTCCTTCATTACTTTCGAGGTGCTCCACCAGTCTTTTCCTGATAAGCTTCTCCGTGACTTTACATATTATACATGTCAGTGACACTGGTCTGTAGTTTAGTGCTACCTGTGTGTATGTAACACCGAGTCTTTACAAGTTTGTGACTAATAAAATCCATGAAGCCGCTGGTGTCTAGCTAGTAGTGAGTGACGGCTGCAAAGATAAAGCACCTTCATGATAGACACCACGCAAGGCTAATTCAGAACTCGATTAAAAATGTATGATATGCTGAATCTAATTAGGGGTGAAAGTTCAGTATGGGGTACGTTGCTCATGTGAATGTCCAGACAACAGCAACGCTCTTACCAGGGCACCGTGTAAAGGTCGTAAAGTCTGATGCCTCAACTGTACTAGGATGTCCCCCCATCCTGCGTATCACAGCTGTTGGGTTAGTTTTAACTGCTGGATGTGTTTTTGTTGGTCAGGGGAAAGTTGAAAAATGTTACAGATAAGTTAGTCCAGCCGGTTTACTGTATGATCCTTTAACCTTCTTGAGGGTCAGTGAGGCCCTCGCTTAAAAATAACAAAGGTGCTGATAAGTATATCGAACTAATTTAAAACTATACGCAGGAATGGTGCTAGTCTCTCAGGGTCTAACAGCGCTCTAGTAATAACTTGTGGATCAGTGTTTTAACAGAAGATATCGTCGAGGAAATAAACAGCATATTCTTCATACGCGAGTTTATTAATGCAAGAGTCAGCACACTAGAGAGAGAGAGAGAGAGAGAGAGAGAGAGAGAGAGAGAGACAGACAGACAGACAGACAGACAGACTGACAGACTAACACTCAAGTCGGTTTTATGAGTCAAGCGCTTTTAAACGCATTATTAAGTCTACACTCACGAGTATATAGATTAGATCATTTAATCTTCACTCAAAGGCATAGCCACCACACAAATGTTGTCTAACACACTCACACACATACACACTCACACTCACACGCACACTCTCTGAAATTTATTAACATATAACCCCCAGCAAATGCAAGGTTATGAAAATCAGAGAGGGAAAAAGACGTCCAGGAACGGTGTACAAGCTCGAGGGGGAAAAGACTGCCAGCCTCCCGGAAAGAGGAGGATCTCGGGGTGAGCATAGTTCCGAGTACTTCACCTGAGGTACACACACACATTATCCAATAACCGCTGAGCAACAAATCCGAGAATGGTAGTTTTATGGATACTTTCAGAACATCAATAACGAGGCATTTACGATCTTATATATGACATATGACAGACCCATCTTCAAGTATGCAGGGAGAGTCTGAGAGAGATGGGTCATAGGTACACTAGTTAACAGCTGGAAGTTAAAAGCATAGATAAGCCACAGGAATGTTAGGAAATAATATTTTAGCCTTTGAGTGGTCAGGAAGAATCGCGACCTAGACAGCAAAGTGGTAGAGGCAGAATCTATACATAGCTATACATAGCACTCACGCCGAGAAGAGAGTGAAATCAGTTGTGGTCAACAGAGAGAGACTTGACCCTTGCACCCAAAATTAGGCGAGTTGATTAGATGAGGTGAATACATACATACATACACACATATGAAAGTATTTCATTGTCACTTTATATGGGGATATATTTTAATATATTTAAGACGTACTTTAGGCCAGGTGAAGTGTCCATTGGGAAGCTAATATGCTGATAACTTAAGACGTATTTGGATGGATATACATGGTATAAAATACCGACACGATGGGAAAGTGGACACAAATGCAGTATAATGAGATTATTGACTACGTTTTGCTCACAGTGGGCTTTATCAAGTCACAAACAAATCTGATCTGTTTGTGACTTAATAAAGCCCGGTGTGTGTGTGGGCGTTACGTAGTCATTAGAGGACTGCATTATACTGCGATCCTGTTTTCCTTTACGACATATTTATTGGAATAGTTTTGGTCCTGGGGTCTTCTGGAGTGTCCAAGGTCCCAGGACCTAAACGTTTCCATATATAAATATATCCGAAGTTGCTGAATTTTGTATCCCCCAAAACTCGTCATCACATACCATTGTATCCAGATGAAGTTTCTGTTGAGTTCTTGAAGTCGACAGTACCCGAGAGAAATATTAAATAGGGCCAAGCACTTGAGCTTCGTGTAACAAGCGTGCTAAATTGTCGTGTAGGGGTTGGTGTTTTAAATTTGATTTTATATAAAAAAAATCAGTGGCAGTTTTTTCACAACGTATATTGTAAATTACTACTAAGGTATATTTTATACTGTTGCCAAGTCGAAAATTGATATATACATTATATATATATATATATATATATATATATATATATATATATATATATATATATATATATATCGTGCCGAATAGGTAAAATTGGTCACTTAGCAAGATCTCATTTATAATTAAGTCCTTTCTAAAATTTTCTCATGATTCTGGTGAGGGGCTCTTGATCTAGGGAGCTGGATCTGTGCTCCAGTTCCCTTAATTAAGCCTGAATACCTTCCATCCCCCCACAGGCGCTGTATAATCCTACTGGTTTAGCGCTTCCCCCTTGATTATAATAATAATAATAATAATCTAAACTTTTCTCTTATAGGTTTAAAGATATATTTTTCATTTATGTTATTGTAAAAATTAATAATTTTGTACCATAAGAACCCTAGAAAACTTGCCTAACCTTATTATAACAAGGGCAATTTAATTTAGCCTAATCCAGCTAAATATATTTTAGATAAATTTACAATAATTTGATAATAAACAAACACGATGAAATATTTTTTTTTCGTTAGGTTCAGAATGATTTTTTCCGAGATTATTTGCCGCGTTGTATGACCCTTGTAGGTTTAGCGCTTTCATGGATAATACTAATCCAAGATTATTGCATACGGCAAGAAGAGCGTTGCTATTTAAGCCAAAATCGTAAGTTTTACCTATTCGGTACACACACACACACACACACACACACACACACATGCATGCACATACAACAAACAGGCCTAGTGTCTAATCGACATGTGCCTAGGACCAAATGGTAACTAACACACACACACACACACACAATGTCAGCTGAGATCATTTACCTTATCTTTCTCATTATAAGTATTAAGACCAAATATTGTGATTAAAAAAAAAAAACTGAGTTACTTGCGTACGCACTCATTTGGGTGAGTACACAGTTAGATAACCCTCACAAAAAATCTGTCACACTAGTTGGCCTTGATAAACACAAAGAGACAGAAGCTTTCCTCCACAGACAAAACACTAGATTTTTCTCTAGAGACATACAGACACAAGAGTACCTCCTCACCGACAGACACAAATTAGTTGTCCTCTTCACACACATACTATATTGATTCACAATGCTACCTCCATAAACAATGCAGAGATTGGTGGCATACCTCTGTTCAAGAAGAGAAATGAACATACGAGATATACCTCTCTAAGGCACTTAAATTTGTCTTGATACAGGATGACTACTGGATGCATAGACGGCAACCGACTAAATTCCAATATTATAAAAAGGCGAATTACAAAATTCGTACCATTATATTATTACAGTTATTATTTTTATTATTATTATTATTATTATTATTATTATTATTATTATTATTATTATTAGGCAAGTGACTAAACCTGTAGGGATCACACAGCGTGTAATGACTGGGGAACATCAGATTTCAGGCAAGAAGAGAGTAGCAATAGTTTCTTGTGAAAAGAGTCCTTCACCGGCCTCAAGGATCTTCCCCCTCTATGAAAGAGTTAGGTGAAGGAGATCATAAATACAGACCAGTAGAACACCTTGAGAGTACGAACGTCATCAAAGATCATCAGCACGGGTCCAGCCTCGCTAACCTAATAAGAGACTTACGCCTGGCTGACGAAGATCAAGGGTACTGTGACTGTAGGTAGATAATTAGCCGTGCCAAATATATACACTGCTCACTGTGGGTGTGTGTGTGTGTGTGTGTGTGGGTGGGTGTGTGTGTGGGTGGGTGTGTGTGTGTGGGTGTGTGTGTGTGTGTGGGTGTGTATGTGGGTGTGTATGTGGGTGTGTGTGTGTGTGTGTGTGTGTGTGTGTGTGGGTGTGTGTGTGTGTGGGTGGGTTGCCGAATAGGTAAAACTTGCGATTTTGGTGCAAACAGCAACGCTCTTCTTGCCGAATAAGGCAAGCGAAAATTTGTGTATGCAATAATTTCACAAAAATTATTCCGAACCTAACGAAAAAATTTAGTTCATTGTGTTTGTTTATTATTAAATTATTGTAAACTTATCTAAAATATATTTAGTTGGATTAGGCTAAATTAAATTGCGCTTGTTATAATAAAGTTAGGTAAGTTTTCTAAGGTGCTTTTGGTACAAAATTGTTAATTTTTACATTAACATAAATTAAAAAAAATATATATCTTTAAGCATATAAGATAAAATTTTAAAAAGAGTTCTTGCTAATTGACCATTTTTACCTATTCGGCACGACATATACGACATATATATAATATATATATATATATATATATATATATATATATATATATATATATATATATATATATATATATGTCGTGTCGAATAGGTAAAACTGGTCAATTAACAAGAACTCATTTAAAATTTAGTCGTTTCTAAAAAATTTCTCTTATACGTTTAAAGAAATTTTTTTTTCAGTAATGTTAATGTAAAAATTTATAATTTTCCATCAAAAGAATCTTAGAAAACTTACCTAACCTTATTATAACAAGAACAATTTATTTTAACCTAACCCAATTAAATATATTTTAGATTTGTTTACAGTGATTTAATACTAAACAAACACAGTGAAATATATTTTTTTCGTTAGGTTCAGAATGATTTTGGCGAAATTATTGCATACACAAATTTTCGCTTGTCCTATATGACAAGATGAACGTTGCTATTTAAGCCAAGATCGCAAGTTCTGCCTATTCGGCACGACATATATATATATATATATATATATATATATATATATATATATATATATATATATATATATATATATATTATATAATATATATATAATATTATATATATATATAATATTATATAATATATATATAATATTATATATATATATATATATAATATTATATATATATATATATATAATATTATATAAATATATAATATTATATATATATAATATTATATATATATATAATATTATATATATATAATATTATATATTTATATAATATTATATATATATATATATATATATATATATATATATATATATATATATATATATATATATATATATATATATATATATATGCAATAAGATCACAGTAAACAGGTGATTTCAGAATATGCAAAACAACCACTCTGAAAGAATAGAGAAATTCCAAGCGCTTTCGTGACTACTCACATTATCAAGGAACTACGAAAGTAAAGCATCCAAGGAAGCTATATAAGGGGTCTGGCCAGCACCTCACTATCAGGTCCCACAACGGTTAAACACCTGACGCGCGCCGACCCAACTTGGATAGGTCCTTTGCACAACTCGCCCACAAACTGTTCTACCCAAGAAAATTAAAAAAATTATTATTTGTCCAGTGTATTATTAAATTCTTCCCAAATTCTATTAATTATAAATGGATCTAATTTATATAAACCAAAGGAAATATTCATATTATTGTCAAAACTGCTTTTTATGAAACAAGATTCAATTATATTCCTGTCGATCACGGACATACTTGATACTACTTTCTCAATTGATTTTCAAAAAGTTGAGAAAGTAGTATCAAGCATGTCCATGGTCGACAGGAATATAATTGAACACACATAATTGAATATAATTGAACATACCCCTCCAGTAAGTTCCAATAATTCCTGCCAACCAACATACCCTTCCAGTAAGTTCCAATAATTCCTGCCAACCAACATACCCCTCCAGTAAGTTCCAATAATTCCTGCCAACCAACATATCCCTCCAGTAAGTTCCAATAATTCCTGCCAACCAACATATCCCTCCAGTAAGTTCCAATAATTCCTGCCAACCAACATATCCCTCCAGTAAGTTCCAATAATTCCTGCCAACCAACATACCCCTCCAGTAAGTTCCAATAATTCCTGCCAACCAACATATCCCTCCAGTAAGTTCCAATAATTCCTGCCAACCAACATACCCCTCCAGTAAGTTCCAATAATTCCTGCCAACCAACATATCCCTCCAGTAAGTTCCAATAATTCCTGCCAACCAACATACTCCTCCAGTTAAGCTTCAATAATTCCTGTAAAATGATTTTGAAAGGATATAATTTTTGCTCTTGCTTCTAGCCATCATTTAAATTAATTAAGTTGTTAATTGTAAAAAAAGCACTAAACCCGTAGGGATTACACATGTTATTAGTTAATTTATTGTATTACATAATCACTAGCATTAATTTTTTTATTTAATTAATTGCTTTAAATTTCTGAAGCGAGTTAATTTAACGTTTTTACTTTTTTTTTGTCTAGGCACCAAAGGTATATGCGTTGTTTAATATACAGCTTTTTTAAAAGAGAAACCTGTTGGAACATATCAGACATAATGCAACAGACGTGTTGCAACATAGACGTATTGCGACAGATGTGTTACAACGTATCAGATATATTGCAACACAGACGTGTTGCAGCATAGATATATTGCAACACAGATGTGTTGCAACATATATTGCAACACAGACGTGTTGCAACAAATATTGCAACAGACGTGTTGCAACAAATATTGCAACAGACGTGTTGCAACAAATAGTGCAACAGACGTGTTGCAACAAATATTGCAACAGACGTGTTGCAAAATAGACATTTTACAACAGATGTGTTGCAAAACATCAGACATATTGCAACAGACGTGCTATGAAAGACTCAGCCATGCTACAACGGACTCAGACGTGTTACAACAGACGCAGACGTGTTATGATGAATCATTTTATGAATAAAGTACTAAATTGCGGCAGAGTACTAAATTGCGGCAGAGTCCCAGGTTGATCGCTGTGCTGTCATATTTGCTATGTGGGAGGACTGACGTGAACACCTCGGTCAGTTATCATGGAAGGACTGACCTGAATCATCTCGGTAAATTATGGGAGGACTGACCTGAACACCTCGGCCAGTTATTATGGAGGACTGACCTGAACACCTCAGCCTACTCAGCAGGTTTTGTTCGTAATTTTAGAAGTCCGTTATATCGATTTTTTCGTATATGAATTATAGCTAGGCAGCACACTGCTATTTCAAGGTCGGAGAGGTAGTAACTATTGGTGGCTCGCCTGTGTGGAAGGTGAACTTCTGTTCTTCAACGGAGGTTCCTTTATTGCCTTCCATTTTCCAGGATCTGTATGACCTCTTCTGGTTTAGCGCTCTCCCAGGAATGTTAGTTTTAATGACTGCTAAAATTAAATTTACAGTAGCCTCTTTAAGTATATTAATGTACTTATTTACATACGACATAGTCCAGGAATGCAAATATATATAGTTAATTAAGTAGAGACAAGAGAGATATAAACAGAGATCTTCATAATATTCTTTCTGGCTTCTCTTTGAACATATGAAACCAGTAAAAAACACAACCAAATTTCAAAGCACTTCAGTGGGAGGTACCTTGATGGTAAAGTTTTTTTTTTTTTTTTTTCAAAGAATTGGACTTGCCCAAACTTTATTACTAAACATTCTCCAGGACTTGTATTACTCTCTCCTGCTCTTGTCTTTTTCCGTGGCTGCAGTAATTTAAAATTAAGAAAATTCTACTCTATTTTATCGTTCTGAGCCGATAAGCCCTGATGATAATTGATGCTCGCCTTGTGGGTGCATGATTCGAGTCTCCTCTTCTACTCAAAAATATTAGAGTTTATATAGAACCAATGCAATTTTTAGCACATTAGCTTTTGTTTGACATGGTACTTAATGTCAATTTCTTAACTCTTCCATTTATTTTAATATTTTATTTTAGGTTACGTTAATTTAGGTTGGCTGAGAAAGACTACGTTGCAGGACAAAAAATAAATTACAAAAATAGCCTCAATACGGCTAGCAACGAAGTATCTGAGAAAAAGCATGCAAATCTCAGTTTTGAACGTTTATCACTTATGGTGCTAGAATGAACTTGTGGGAAAGAGAGAACGGTGTTTATGTGGCTATTTTCACTCTACAGTAAATGTCTCTGATGATAATGTATCGTAAGAGCCTTTACTCTTTTATATTTTCAGACTGAAGTGTCCCCATTATATAACGTGCAATATTGCATTAACAAGAGAGCAGCTGTAATCAAGACCTGGAAACCATCACTTACGTTCTTTCCCGAGTGTGTGGTTTGTAGTCGGTGTATCTTTACCCAAGTATTTCTGGCGTGGGTGACAGCATCAAGTGCCGGTCTTGTGTGAGTAGTCTCTCTCTCGTGGTCTACATTATCAGAGTGTGAGCACTCAGGAGGAAGTAACTCTCCTTTCAAGGTTATTGTTATTGGTGAGGAAGAGAAGTGATTTATTAATGAGAAACTGCAGTCGGCAGGTCAGGTCAGTGTGGAGGGATCGACCACGGGCGTGTCACTGTTAGTAAGACAGGTCAGGCCAGGCAGCACCTCAAGTATAAAATGGGTCAGGTTATACCACACTGGGCAGTAGGAAACCCAGACGACCAGATAAGTTGAGTGGACAAAATGTATGGACGCAGCTGTGGACTACATAACGTTACTTGCCATTTTTTCAGCCTTATCTAGCTATGGACAGACCAGCCTAACTTCATTACGTACAGTCCCATTACTTTATGTACAGATGAACCTTTGGAAATACAGATAAGTTTTCTAATGTAAAAATCAGCCTTATTTCGCCATATATAATCAAGTCTTCGTTTTTCTTCTCTTCAGCGAAGGGTGAAACTAGTCTTGTTAATCCAGCCTTAGTTTAGTACAGCCCAGCTTTACTCTGTTATGTCCAAATAGACTCATGAAATCGTGAGTGTAGAAATATACCTAGTTGCATGAATCTTATTGTAGCTAGCGCATCCAGTGGCTAACGCGACGGTCTGGAGTTTTGTGACTCTGATCGCGGGTTATAACACCACACGTGTTATATTTATGTCCAAATAGCCTGTGCAAGTGCAGAACGGTCTTACTGACCATACTTATATTTTACCGTGATACAGTCATCTGTATTTATTGTCATATACTGACCAGCCTTACCTATTTCTTGCCTTACTTTATTAACTATATACTGACCAGCCTTAATTATTAACCGTATATCTTCCATTAACAGCAGTACATGCGGATGTTAAAATTTGTATTTGAGCTAAGACTCAGAAAGCACTGATCGCAAGACTATACAAGTGCAAAGCTTCGAGTATTTGAATTTATGTTTTGTACGAATTAACTGAAGGTTTTCAAAACAAAATTACCACTTTGTCCTATGCTGTGGCATGATAAATTTTTGAGCCTGGTCTTCCTGTAATTACTGCAAAGATGTTTATCACTTTTAATAAGCATGCCTGCATAAAAATTGGCAAGTAGCAGATAGTGAAAGTCGATGAATGATGAAACAAAGACAATAGCACTGTTAGTCACTTATTTTGAGACGCCTCGCAGCGGGTGAAACGGAGTTAAATAAAAGGTTTCCTCTCCTTACCTTTCTTTCATTAAGCACTACACAAAAGCTGTTGCTAGCAACTTTTGTAAATGGCAAGTTACTGTAGAAAACATGAAATCATAATTTATTTTAAAGTCCAATAGCTTGAAAATTATACACGAATGATATACAGTACCGACAAGATGAAAAATTATCCACATGTTGTAGTGTCTGACAAGTTGTACAAGTGTTGAATTCTTCAGCTTGAAAAATACTGACGAAAAATTATCCGTCAGCATTTCTGTACTAACGGATAATTACTTCAGTAAAATTAATAACTTTTACGTTAGAAAACTAATTGGACAATATCTCATAAATGTTTTAGAAAACGTTTACGACATGACACTGGGCTGGAATAATATCCAAAGGAAATATCCATGACCCAAGAAAGGCTAGGAGCTTCCTACAGAGCAAGACTGTGGTCAAAAACTGGCTATTTATCGCGCTGATCACAAAATTCACTCAACCGTTTGAACGCCCGAAGGCTGCTACATCCCCTGGTTCACTACAGGGATAATTCCCAGACACTGGGACGTTTCGGGGGCTGCGGCTCCATGAGTTTCCTGTCGTAGGCGTTGACCCGTAACAGACAAAACCCAAGGCGTCTTTCTCCTGGATTGCTTTGCGCAAAGTCGAGCGTGGGATGTCACGCTGAATTGATTTCATTTTTAATCTTTCAAGATTTCTCAGCACTCGTTACTAATATATCATCTAATAGTTTTTTGCTGCACTTCGTGGAAGTTTATAGTGTCAGTGTTTTTTTTGTTCAGCTCATAGTTTACAAGAGTATTTCGACCGGTTTTAAGGCAATTTCAATAGTTTTTGAAGATTTCCAAGGAATAGCAGTCACATTTATAAGATTAGATCTCTGAGTGTTGGTCTTTTAAATGTTGGGTAAGAAGGTGGGCAGGTTTCTCTTTGGGTTAATAGGCCTCGGATGGGTGCTTTTTATGAGTGTAGAGTGTGATATTGTAGTTGATTGTGTGACACTGTAGTTGAGTGAGTGTGGCACTGTAGTTGAGTGGTATATTGTAGTTGATTGTGCTACACTGTAGATGATTGTGTGTAACACTGTAGTTGAATGTGTGACACCGTAGTTGAGTGTGTGACACTAGTTGAGTGTGTGACACCGTAGTTGAGTGTGTGACACTGTAGTTGATTCATGCAGTCAGTAGCTATGTGATCAGAGTCCCTCGCTGCCTCCGTTCGTCTCCCACATAATATTGATAATAATCTCTCTCTTATTAGTACCACAGCCGTGACATGTTCGTCTCTATTGCGCGTGAATATTTACGTGTTTGTGCATTTGTTATAAAACTAACCAGAAAAAAAAGTGGATAAATGGATTCTGATGAAAATTTGGTATTAGATTCTGTTCAAAATCCGATTTAGTAATACGTCGTAATTTTGTTAGAAATTGAGAATATTCGTTCAAAATTGGTAGATTGTGGTTGAAGGTCCCTGTCATCCGCTTTGACACTTCAGGGAAGAGCCTTGATGCTGGTGAAGGGCTCTTGATCCAAAGTATTTGAATTATTCTCACCTTCGATCAAACTTAACTTCCTCCAGGCCTTTGGGGCTGCATGACCCATATGGGTTTAGAGCTTCTCAGTGACTATGATAATAACAATTCTGGTCAGAGTGCAGCTCTTCACCCTATTAGTTGTCAAAGTAACAAGAACTTTTATAAACTATTGTAACTTTTTCATGGATTTTTATTGACAACAAGCAGGTGAAGAGCTTGAGGAGATCTTAGTGAAGACATGCAGTTCAGGGTCGCAGTTGGCGACCTCCACTAACCTTTTTCAGTCCAGTATGTGACGGGTTTGAATCCTACCAAATGAAGCTCCCATTGGCATTGGGGGGGACACACACACACACACACACACACACACACACACACACACACACACACACACACACACACACACACACACACACACACACACACACACACATTGGCATATAATTCGCCACAAATTATAAAACGAATTCAAATGGTTTATATATTTTGATGGCAAAGATGGTTGACTTGTTGCTGAGTGTTACCATACTCTAGCTCCGTTGATGCAGGGAGTGCGGCATATTATATATACACTTTGTAGTGAGAATGCTGGTTGGTTGATGGTACGCTAAGAAGCCAACCAAGACATGGCAATTGGTGTTCCACAGGGCATATCAATTATTGAATGTGTAGCTAATATAAATAATTAAAACAAGAGGGTGAGAGTAATCTTGTTATTCCAAATTCTGGCCAGACTCCGAGTGTGTGCTACGAGAGCAAGAGTCTGAATAGAAATTACTAACACTTGACGAAGAGGTATCCAGCCAGGCTTGTGTAACTTCCTGTTGAATGTGTAATGAACACTATATGCTGCACTAATGTTGAATATTATTTTGGCGAAATATAAATATATTTATATGAAGTAAAAAATGTTAATATGCATATTCAAATGCAGATTATGATGAGATTTTAGGCATACCCAAAAAGATATGCATGGACACTCGCCTTTCAAGGACATACATGGTATATAAAAGTGAATCTATTTGCAAGGGGAAATTATCTCCAAGAAGAATGTTGATTGTTTGATAAAATCTTTAAAAGCCTTGGATAAAGATATGCATTTGTTCAGTAGCCCAAAGTTTTTCCGAGAATGTAAATAAACAGCAAAACATCTTCCGTGCATTGTGTTTGCTTTAAATAAAAAAAAGTATCTTGGCATAACAGTAAACAACAACCTCTCGAGAAACTCCATAAATGCAGAAGTGGAGGAATCATATACAGTGCTTCATAAAACTGAACAGCATTCAACAAATTTGTACCTAGTCGGAAGGTACGATAGTGGCTCGAAACAGCATGTCAAACCGAATCAATATCGAAAGAGAGATAGAGATAGAGGGCGAGAGCAAGCAACATAGCAAGTTCACTTAGCAACATAAAAGAGAAGTGAAGAATAACACCAAAGAATAGTGTAGAGAAAAATGGAGCGCTTAACTCCCTATATTGCACTCCTTGAACCCATCTCATACTTTCCTTTCCCCTCCCCAGAAGACAACAGCAGGGCAAAAAAATATCTTCCACAGCACCTGTATCGGGCCGGCCCTACCATCTTCCCAACACTCGTCTCCTCTATAATGATTAAATAACTACTCTAACCTCCATCGCCCACCTCCATTGTCCTCTACCACCTCTCGAAGCTTGTGACCCCATTCCTCTCTCCCACACTTTCCCACTGTTCTTTATCCCCCTCGCCTTCTACCCTTTCTTCCTTTCACTCTGGTATGGCAACGATCAATTTCCTCTTCTGAAGGCTACTGGGTTCCTTCAGTTGCTCTCTACGCTGGTAGCTGGAGGCGGCGGCCTGGTGTCTCATTGATGCCAAAGTACAGGTCACCTGTGTCTTTGACGATTTTAGTGACGTGGTTTTTAACCATCAAACATTGTCCAGCTTTGGTTTACGTTCATCAGTGAAACAGACTTTGAAAAGTACCGCCGGATGTTCGATGGCCTATCACCGCCTTGGGGACCACAGAGAGAATATACAGAACAGAATGATCACGTGAGTCTATGCTTCAACTAGTCAGTGAAAATTTATACCGATGAAGAAAATATGAAAATTTATAGGAGGTGAGAGGAATGGACAAGAAGGGAAACGCAAAAAGTCGAAAAAAAAGCAAAGACCAAAACGTATCTGGAACGGTTGCGTAGCTACACACGGAGGAAGACGACACTGAGGGACTATGTAATAAAATTCAGTATGGAGGGAGGTTGACTTCAACTGAAGGTTTAGAGAAATGTTTACCAAGGTATCTAGAGAGCTGTCTGGAAGGAAAGAAACTAGCAACGTGATAGAAAAAATTAGTGCAAAGTAAAAGGCTTCTGAGAAGAAAAAAACATATATCGCTGGCAAAGAGATCAAAGTTGAGAGGGATACACTATTTTAAATACTGGGAGAAGCCATGGACGATGGATGATAGCTAATGACGTAGATGAGCTAAAAAGATACAAGGAAATAGTTTTTCCTGACTCAAGGTGGTCAGTAAGCGGAACACAACACTTACTGAAGGTCAGCTCCATACTGTAGGCAGACGAGCCCCTGGTAGCTGGGAGACGAGCCAGCCCCTGGAAGCTGGGAGACGAGCCAGCCCCTGGAAGCTGAAAGACGAGCCAGCCCCTGGAAGCTGAGAGACGAGCCAGCCCCCGGAAGCTGAAAGACGAGCCAGCCCCTGGAAGCTGGGAATCGGTAAAGTCTATTGTTAGTAGCGAAGAGGAGGAGCTAAGAGATGAAATTCTTTCTCTCTCCAACAAGGAAATTAGGTATACACACACACACACACACACACACACACAAACTGGAGCAGTTGAGGCAGAATCTATACATAGCTTTAAGAAGAGGCACGATGACGCTCTCTAAACCAGGAGAAAAAGTGAGCCCAGTAACGGCCAGCGAAGTCAGAGTCAGCAGCTGAAAACCAAACACAAATCTGAAACCAAATACAAGTGAACACATACAAGTGAGCACCTGCACAAAACATGCATAATAACAAAGAATTTAATAATAATTGGGAACTGGGAAGAGAAATACCGTTTACCGTTTTGAGAAATATTATTGTTGTGGAGATCTTTCAGAGTTGGACCGGAATGCCCACGATTCAGTCCGCTGTGGCCTGCTAAATGACATCTAATACAATCACATCTGTGTCAGTAGACACCGCCGTCTCTAGCAAAGCACCCCATCTGTTGGTATAACGCATAGTGTATGCAAATTCTTTAAAGTTTTCATATTAAGGTTCCTAAAACGGGTTAATGGGTTCGGATGTTCTGCATAGGCCGCTAAAGGTATGTATAATATACACAGTTCCAGGAATATTCTCGGTATAATGATTACTTCAACATATTTCTCCTTGCACGGAACTCTTGCTCTCTCCTCTCAGGCTCTGTGTTAGTTTCCAAGCTTTTTCCTTCCCTAATTTTCATCACCTTTGCACTTGTTAAATTCTAGTGATCATTGGTTAACTATATATGTAATCTGTTAAGTCATCTTTGATAATTTTTCTGTCATTTCCTGTTTCTCTTCCCATTAGTTACACATTATCAAAAAGCAGTGAAACGTAGGATCTAATTTACTCGTGTAGAACATTTAAAGTAATCGTCCTCTGATGTAGCGCAGTGTAAAAGGCTTTCTTACACTTTAAGAAAATGAATTCATTCGATCTATGACTTGACTGCTTAATCTAGTGTCACTTGTCAGCAAAACAGGCCTATAATTCAATGCTTCCTTTCTATATCTTTTATTGTATATTAGAACCGCATTCGCAGTTTTCCAGATGTCGGGCATTTGCCCCATTTCAAATATGTAAATGCTCGTTAACTGTCTCAAAAGTCCTCAAATTCCAACAATACGTAAGGTGATTTACTTTCAAGTCGTATTTCGTTATATATATTTTCTTCACGAGACTTCATACGTCTTCCTGCTACTGAACAAATCGCCTTAGGAATAAACATTAATGAAGATAAGCCATACTTCGTAGAAAAAGTATTTGTTGTGACAGTTTCTATCTGTTCGTTACCAAGTTATACAGATAATAACTTATCTGTGTGTGTGTGTGTGTGTGTGTGTGTGTGTGTGTGTGTGTGTGTGTGTGTGTGTGTGTGTGTGTGTGTGTGTGTGTGTGTAAGATATCACAAAACGTGTAATTGCAAATTTGTAAAAATACCACAGTGAAAACAGGAAATTAAATCTGAGCGCATCCATGAGCTTAGAGAGACAGGCGCGCGCGCGCGCGCACACACACACACACACACACACACACACACACACACACACACACACACACACACCACACCCCACACACACCACACACACCACACACACCACACACACCACACACACCACACACACACCACACACACCTCACACACACCTCACACACACCACACACCCCCCAAAACACACCCACACACACACTTTACACACCACCCCAACACAAAACCACACACCACACACACCACCCCACACACCACCCACACACACACACCCCCAACACACCCCACCACACCCCTACCCCCTAAATCACCCCCACACACACACACACACACACACACACACACACACACACACACACACACACACAACACACACACCCCCCCGGGCCCCCCTTTTTAAGAGGCGGGGCAAGGGTGGGGCTCCCCCCTGCCTTTCCTTTTCAGGGGGAATCCCGGGTAAATACAAAATACATAAAAGATGCCCCTCAAAGGTTTATGCCCTTCGAAAAATTTTTCTAGGAAAAATGGTAACTAACACACACACACACACACACACACACACACACACACACACACAAACACACAAAATATACAATTTACATTTTATGTAAATTTTTAAAATTTTAGGCACAAAAACATACAGTGGGAAAAAAGAAAAATTTTAATATCAAAACATACTGTCATGAAAAAAGGATCCAACATAAGGCAATTTGCACACACACACACACACACACACCCCAAAAGTGAGAACGGGATCTGTTTTGGCATTGAATAGCTGTAGCACGCAAAAAACACACACACACACACACACACACACCACACCCCACACACACACACACACACACATAAAATACACAATACAAATTTCACCCCTTTTATGTAAATTTTGCCCTTTCTAACCTTCTTTTTTCGTCTCTTTGTCCCTTTCCTCTCTTCCTCTCTCTTTTTATTCTCTTCTTTTCTTCTTTCTTCTCTCTCTCTCTTCTCTTTTACTCTTACCCCCTTCCTCTCTCTTCTTTTTCTCTCTCTCTTTCTTTTTCTCTCTCTCTCTCTTACTTTTTTCTATTTTTTCCCTCTCTCTCTCTCTCTTTTTTCTTTTTCTCTCTTCCTCTTTTTCCCTTTCCCCTCTCTTCCTCCCCTTATTCTTTCTCTCCCTTCCTCTCCCCCATTCCCTCCCCTCTTCCTCTCTTCCCATTTCTCTCCTCTTTTTTCCTTTCTCTCTCTTCCTCTTTTTTTCCTCTTTCCTCTTTTTCTTTTCTCTCTTCTCTTTCTTTTTCTCCCCTCTCTCTCTTCTCTTTCTCTTTCCCCTTTTTTTTTTTTACTAAAAAAAAAAAAATTTTGGGGAATTCTAAAAACCAGATGACCAATGGATTGGTAGGGAGGGAATGGAGAGGAGCAGGGAAAAGGATGGAAAAAGAATGGGAGAAAAAAAATTAAAAGGTTTTTGAAAAAAATGGAAAAGGGAAGTTTTGCAAAATGAGAAAGAGGTTGGAAAAGGGGAGAATAAAAAAAAGGGGGGAGGCACAAGTCAAAACCATAGACAGGGGGGGCCCCAGAGTTTGAGGTAAACAGGCTGAAAAAAGCCCGGGGGAATTTGACCAGAGAAGACGAAAAGGTAGAGGATGAACAGGAAGGAAGGAGATATGAAATCTGGGTCATTCAGCCCCGCAAAGGGAGGGTCAGGGAGAAAAAGGGGGGGAACGGCTGGGTGCTGATAGAGAGGGAAAAAGGCCCAATGCTGGGGGCCCCATGCTACCAAAAACCCACGGGAAAAATCAAGTGAGAAAAGACCATATACAGACAGGAACCAGAGTCACAGAGGGAAAGGGGGAGGACAAAAAAGGGCAAAATCAGTGTTTATCCATGGGCCCGGGAGAGAAAAAGAACACACTGAAAAAAAGGCAGGAAGAAAAAAAAGGGAGTTTGGGGAAAATCATCAGGAAAGGGGAAAGACATGGATAAATTCCAAATTTTTCCCAGGGAATAGGGGAAGGAAGGAAGAAACCGACCGCGGTTTGATTCTCAGGAAAAAAAAGGGGAACGGATCCCCCAAGAGAAACCAAGGATAAAAAACCCCGGAAGAGTACAAGAAGGTTTTCCTTAGACAAAAGACAGAACACAGAGAGGGGCAGCTGAGGAAGGACAAAACCCGAAAGGGAATGGGAAAAAAACAAGGAGGAACCCAGAAGGGGTCAGCCCAGAGCAGAACAGAAGCAAGGGCAAGCACACACAACTATCCTCAGAACCCCAAAACCCATCAAAACCACCCCAAAAGCACTACAAAACCAAACCACAGCCCCCCCAAACCCCAACCAAAAGCCACAGTATGCTCCAGGTTCCCCCCCCCCACGGGCCCCCAAAACCAAAAGTTTTGGGAAAAGGAAAAGAAGATATGGTACAAAAAAGCGTGGAATAAAAAAGTGGGAGGGGGCACAAAAGGGTCAAAGGGATCACCAGACATCAAAAAGCCTAAAAACCAAGTTTTAAGGTATGATAACGGGATGCCATTTTTCCCAAACGGGTACCAGACCCTGGGGAAAGGACAAAAGGAACGGGGGGTGGGGGGTGGCACTGCTGATAAAAACACCAAGGGGGAACGGGAAGAGAGGCAGTGGGGAAGAAAGTATTACATAGCGGGAATGCTTCCCTGGGGTCACGGGGTTAATTTGGCAGTGATGTTTTTCCACCCCCAGAACGGCGGGAGCCCGGGGGTAAAAAGGCCCAGGGAAAAGGGGATGGTTGACCCCCGGCGGGGTTTGGCCCAAAGAAAAACTCATTCGGGAAAGCCCTGATCATGGAGACTTTAATCACAAAAAGATGACGGGGGAGAACTTGGAGCCACGGGGGGCCAAGATAATGGGGGGCCAAGATGATGGGGGTGGTACTGGAAAATTCCATGCCAGCTGGGGGGACCCCACAAGAGAGGAAAAAGGATGACCCAGCAAGACTAGACTTAGTATTCCCCTTTTGACAGCAGTTTGAGGACATCACATATAAAAGCCCCCTTGGGACCCGGGCGACCCTTATGGTTTGAGTAAAAACACAGTAGGCCACAAGTGGGGGGGAAGCGGGAAAAACCGGGACAAAGGGAAACCCAAAACTAAGGGGAAAGGGACTCCCCGGGAATGGGGGGCTTCCTGAACGGGTTCAGTGGGACAGAAAAATTTGTCGGAAGCCAGTTAATGAGATATGGAAATGTGGCAACAATGTGCAAGGAGGCTGGGGAGGGTTTTCCCCAAGGGGAAACAGGAATAATAAAAAAAACCAGGAGGGACCCTGGTTCCCCGGGGCAAGGAGGCAAACAAGTGTGCTGGGAATGGAAGAAATATAGAAAAAAAAGGACCCAGGAGAATAAGAGGGGAAATGTAGAGCCAGAAACAATATGCACAGAAAAAGGAAACCCAAAAAATATAAATTTGAATAGCGGGCCAAAACCCCCCCGGTTTAAAAGCCACTTTAGGAAAAACAACAGTAAAGGACCAGGAACAGGCAAAGGGGAAGGGAAAAGGAGGAGGAAAACAAGAAAACCTTAAGTATGAAAGGAACCCAACAAGAGATTAAAAGGGTTTTCAAAAAGAGGAACAAAAGGGGGCCCAGAGAGACGGAAAAGGTGGCACATCACCAGGTGCTGGACACGGTACAAAAAACCGAGGAAAAAAGGGAGGTTTCTGGTGAGCTGGGATACCTCAAAAAGCAAGGGGGCCAGATAACATCTCTCCAAGGGCCTGAGAAAAGGGAGGGGCTCTATGTGCCCCAACAAAAATTTTCCAATACATCTATCAAACAGGAAGATTCCTGAGGCATGGGCAAAAATGAAGCCCCAATTTTTTAAAAAGGGACTAAACTACAGACCAGTGTCACTGACATGTTAAGTATAAAGCCCTTGGAAAAGATTTAAAAAAGAGTGGGAACACCTAAAAAGGGAAACCCTCATCAACAGCCCCCAAACATACTTTTGGGGGAAAAAAAATCCTGTGCCCACAAACCTCCTGGATTTTTAAAGAAAAAGGGAAAACAGAAGTAAGACACGAGAGAGGGGGGTGTTTGGGTTTTTCCCTAGACTGCGGGAAAGGGCCCTTTTGACACAGCCCCCAAAAGGGGGTTGGGTGCAGGTTGGGGGACACACTAAAAGGGGGAAAAGGACGGGAATGGAAAAGGGGAATCCCTTTAAAAGGGAGGCAGCAACGAGTCATGGTACGTGAAGAGGTTTTCCGGGGGCGCCTGTTACGGAGGGCCCCACGGGGGTCAGTTCTAGGACCAGTGCTTTTTTTTGGATATATGTGAACGACGAGGGAAAGGGAATAGAACTCTGGTGCCCCTGTTCGGGTGACGGAAGTTGAGGGAAAATTAAATCGGACGAGGATGAAAGGACTGCAAAGGGCCGGGAGGCTGGACATGTGGTCCAGAAACCCGGTTTCCCTCAATTTCAATCCAGCCTCAAGTCATGAAGTTTGGGGAAAAGGGAAAGACCGCAGAAAAGAGTATAGGCAGGTGGACGACTAAAAAGACCCCCACCGGGGAAAAGCCCTTGGGGACCATCACCGGCACATCACCCGGAGGGGCACCCCCAAAACCAAATAACCCCGCAGCAAAGGCGCCTCCCAAACCTGAGAATAGCGTTCCGATACCTTAATAAGGAATCGTTCAAGACACTGCACTGTTATTTGGGCCCATACTGGAGTATCAGCCCCAGTCTGGAACCCACACCTGGTAAAACAGGTAAAGGGTTAAAATAGTAAAAAGGTTTCAACGGCTAGTCCCAGAGCTAAAAGGGAATGTCGTACGAGGAAGGTTAAAATGGGACTGACAACTGGGGGGCAGGGGCCCCAAAAGGGGGGCATGATGACATACAAGATACTGCGGGAATAAAAAAGGCAGAGATAGGATTTTCCCAGAGGGGGACACGGGGAAAAGGGGGTCACAACGGGGAAGGGGGAAGACTCGGGACGAGTCACGGGGACGTTGGGGAAGATTTCTTCAGTCATGGAGTTTTTAGCAAAGTGGAATAGTTTGGGGTGGTAGTGGGGCAGGAACCCATTTTTTAAGAAGGGGTTTGACAAAGCTAAAGGAAGCAGAGAGAGAGGATCCAGGCGATCAGTGAAGAGGCGGGGGCCCAGTTTTTGCCCCCCAAAATTTAAATTAGATACAATTAGGTGAGTACACACACACACACACACATAAATATATATATTTTAAAATATATATATATATATATATATATATATATATATATATATATATATATATATATATATATGTTTTTTGATTTGATAAAGATTTTAAAAAGAGGAAAATTTTGGGCCCAGTTAAAATTTTTTTCTACCAAAAATTTCTTTTTTTTTAAAATTACCACAGTGAAAATGCTTTCCCATTCCAAGTCCTTGATAAGAACGGGCATATTTCTTTGGTAACAGGGGGTTTGATTTTTTTCCCATACAAATTTTAATTATACAAAATTTGTTTATTGCAAGATTTTTATTAATATCAAAAAATGTATAAAAAAAGGCTTGTGTATGGGCTGCCCCCTCGGGAAGGGGGAGGGATAAAAGTGATGATAATGCAAGATTCTTGTGAAAAACAAATTTGTTTTTTATGAACATACGGAAGTGATTTTGGTGTCCCTTTTGTGGGGAGTTCGTTGTGAAAGCTTCTATGAAAGCCCCATTGTAGGAAGCTGCTTTTGTAGAAAATTTGAAAAGCCTCGGAGAAGCCGGGGTGGGTAAAATCTGTTGTATATTTTTTTCAGGGGACGCCAGCGTAAATTCAATAAAAAACTTACATTCTTTTATTCACGTGAAACTTTTTTTTCTAAAAAAAATGTTTTCTGTGATAGTTAAACTTTTTGGGGAAAATTTCATCAAAATTTCCGTGTTTTGTTATTATATGAAAAAAACCCGGATATGCAGGAGGAACGGGGAAGGGAACCGGGGTTTGTAAAGGGGACTGGAGAGGGGGTGGAGGGGAAAAGGGTTTGGGATTTTTGGGGGGCCAGAAAAAGAGATGCACTGGGAGTTATGGGAAATTTTGGGGTTAAAAAAGGGGGTTGATTGAGAGAAAGGGGGAAACGCTGGACGGGGCGCTGAAAGATACTGGAATGGGTGGGGGTTTTAAAAAGGTTATTTGGAGGATTTCCATGATCTTATTAAAAGCTTTTTTTTTTTTAAAAATTTTTTTTCCCGGGTTTACAAGCAAAGGGCTTTTAAACACATCAGAAATTTTTTGAAAGCCTTTTTTAAAAACATAAAAAAGGGGTGGGATGAAGTTGGAGTCATTTTTGGGCCAGCAGTTTCATTTGATAAAATTGGGCTTTGTTTCGTTGATGTCATGTTTTTACAAAATTTTCCCAGATTCAGTCGTCCTAGGAAAAAAATAAAGGGAAACAGTAAATTTTGGGGTTGTTTTGCTGCCCATCTTGTGAAACTCATTTCCCTTTTTTCCTAAATTGGGTTTTTAAATTGAGTGTCTTTGTTATTTATAGTTCCCAACAGCCCTTCCTCTAATCACAAAGCGTCAGAAATCTTTACCAGCAAATTTTTGACTGGACGATGGTTTATAAAGATTAGAGAAAAATTAAATCATTTTTAACGTAAAAAAAATAATATTTTCATGACAAATAATATCATAAGCCCTTTCCCCGATCATGAAAAAATTTTTTCAATTCAGTTTAAAAAAAAACTGTTATGCTCCCCCAGCTATTTCAAAAATTCATTCCTACCCCTAAGATATAGTATCCCCTTTCCCTCCCCCCCTTCTTTAAAGATCCCCCCAAAAAAAGTTGGGCATCACGATATCGAGAAGAATGCAGGTTTGAGTTGAATGGCAACATTAGCAAAAATCGGAATCGGTCCTCAACTCAAACCCCCAAAACAGTGTTTGCGATCTCTTTAATAAAGCAGAGCATTTTGGCCCAAAAAAACAAATTTGTTTTTAAAAATCCCCGAGAATACATTATATATATATATATATATATATTATTATAAATTATATATAATATATATTATGTTTTAAAGTCATATTCATAAATGTAGTTTGGGTGATGGTGAATTTTTAACTCGAAACGTTGACTGCACATCAGTTAACACCGTAATGTCTCTTCCCCTGCTATGGGTATTTTATACAGTATATATAAAATATAATTTCATATTTTGATTTTTTGTAAGAATATCCAAAGCTTTGGGAAAAAACATTAGGAAAAATCAAAAAAAAAGTAAATTTTAAAAGCCGGGTTTTTATTATTCAAAAG
The DNA here is from genome assembly GCF_038502225.1 of Cherax quadricarinatus. Taxonomy (NCBI): domain Eukaryota; kingdom Metazoa; phylum Arthropoda; class Malacostraca; order Decapoda; family Parastacidae; genus Cherax; species Cherax quadricarinatus. Next base: position 4,877,642 of record NC_091351.1, read on the forward strand.
TTTTAAAAAACCCTGAAAAAATTAGAACTGAACCCCCAAGGCAGGGTGGACACACCTGCCCCCTGTGTGTCTTTTCCCTTTTAGATGTCACCGACTTCAGATTCCCCCTGTCCATCTATTTTTTTGTTCCCCGAGCATTTTCTGCACCATTTTTTTATAATGTCTAGTTTTAGTTATTTAATCCACGTACAGTCCACATTTCTGGGCCAACTAACATTCACAGTATAGTCCAGCATTCGCTACCTTTTGCCTTTTTACCGTCTAGTATTCCCCCGCAAAACGGTTTTATAAGCCTTTTTAATTTTATGGTATCCCGTTTTAAATTTCGATATTTCCTCTAGGGGTCAAGGCATGAATGAGATCCCGGAGAAAAAGAGAACAACTGTCTCCGGGTTTACTTTTTTTTTTTTTTAATTTTTCAAAATTTTTGACCGAAGCAGCAACGGGGTGTCATCCCCAGCCCCTCACGCCTGACAACCCCACTAAATTTCCTGTAATACATGGCCAGAGATGTGAGTTGTTAAACGACACTGGGAAAAAAGGAGCACCCCCCAGTACACAGGGGGACTCCTGCCTTTTAAAAAGTTCCGTCGTTTTTTTTTTAAAAGATATAAATCGTCTTGTCATCCCCTTTAAACCCTTTAGGACTCTGATTTTTTTAAATTTTTAAATATTAGTTTCAAATGATATTCAAAAAATATTTTTTTTTATTTGTTTAAAAATTCATGACTTTAATTTTGTGATGTTTATCCCGGGGCTTTATTATTTTTAAAATTTTTGATTGAGTTTTTTTCACCCTTTCCAGCGGTTCCCCCAAACTGTATAGTGCGTGCAATTTTACACAATACATAATGAAAATCTTTTATTTTGGGTTTTGGGACAAAAAAAGGGTTTTTTTTTTAACCTTCACAGAGGCCCCTTTAAAACCCTGGGGATCATTTAGTGGGGAAGTGGGGGCTCTATCCCCCGTCCACTAACTGCGAAACTGGCATGTTACCTTGCAGCCAGGCTGGAAGATTTCCCCCAACGAAAAACAATAGCGGGGAGATGTTGCCATGTGTGAAGGAATTGGGGGTTTTCCCAAAGCTAAGATAACCATCCCAAATTTAAAACTGTTTTTCTGTTAGAGCCTTTTAAACACATGGAATTTAAAATCCTAAAGCATTAGAAAAAACGTTGTTCAAAAAAAATTTTCTGAAGCTTGTTTTACAGGGTGGGGAGAATAAGAATTAGGGGTGACTGTTGAAATTTTGAAAAAATACGTGGGGCCCAAAAAATTGGGGGATGAGAGAAAAAATTATAGAATTTAATGGAACTTTTTGTATGAATTTTTAAAAAAAAAATAAAAAGAAATTCCAAAAAAATGTAAATGATTTAATATTTGACTTTTGGGGGGAAAAAAAGTAACAACCCAAAAAGCCCAGACTAACATATAAGTTAATGTTAATTTTTTTTTGGCACAGATGATGCACTGGTGGTGAAAGGTGAAACACTGTAACGAAGGTAACAACTGAGAAGTCTCTCCATAAAATTAGTTAAACGCACACAAAAATTATCACTGATATCGATATGGGCAGGACATAAAAATTTTGCAGTGTGGGATGATGAGGTTCTTGGGCGACACAAGCAGGTATCATGGTAACATTTTTTAAAATCCACTTCTCACTAAACCTTTCAAATTTTTTGACTTAAGAAACAAAAGGCGATTGCAAAAAAACCATACCCCCGGGGGTTTGGGTTAATTGTTGGGGACGGGCTGGGGTTTTAAACCCTAAGGGCCGCGGGTTAATCCCCCCCGGGGGGATGGTTTTTTTAATTTGTTATTTAATTTTTTTTATTTTGTGTGTGTGTGTTTTGGTTTCACCAGTATGCATTCGCCTTTTGAGATCCTTTTCCAACATTGAGTTTTAATGCTTGAAAAATTGGGTTTTGTGAAACTTTAAAAATTTGGGGCCCTTTTTTTTCCCACTATGCCACCGTCATATATAAGGGAAAGCACACTGCCCAAATACCCAAAATTTTTTTAATAAAGCATTGTAATTGCCCGTTAAAAAAGGGGAAGGTTAGAGGGGGAAAAATTGAGGATTTAAAGGGTTTTTCTGGCCCCCCAAAATTTTTTTTTTGGGGACCAGGTCAACGTTTTCATCTCAAATCACACGTCTTTTTAACAACCCTTTTGCCCATAGAGGACTCTTTCTTTATATAAATAACCAAAGGGATAGGAAAAAAAACTTGCGACGTGTCACTTTGAGAATGATCCCGGTCACCGAAGCATCGTCAACAGATTCTCCCTTTTGTGCGGGGGTTTTTTGTGGGGATTGTTCAAATCACGGTATTTTTTTCCTTTTTGTTCTTCCCACACTTTCGATTTCTATGTAACTTTTTTCCTTCCTTTTTAAAATTTTTAGATTGGTTTTAATATTTTTATATATTTAATTTAAAAAAAAAATTAAAGTTATCTATTCTTTTTCCTCTTTTGTTCTTTGGGAAAACTTTGCCAGTAAATAGATGTACCATAAAAGGGAAATTTTTATTGGAAAAGCCCGCCAACTGTAAAATATGAACATTTTAAAAAAAAAAAAGTCTTCAAAATTTCCTTTTAAAAACGCAAGACGGGCTTTATTCGTTTTTTTTTCAAAATTTTCGAGTACTTAAAGGGGAAAAAGAATCGGTTATATTCTTCTTAACACTGCCCCTTTTTTTTCTGCTACGGGATGAAAAGTTCTTTTATTTAGTTCTCAAGGCAGTGATTTATTTTTCTTTTGGGGTCTTGCCCGGGGAAAATCTAGTCAGTCTTATTGACATGACCTTTGGGATCTCCCTTTTGGTTAAAATGTCAATTGTGATCCCGTCACATTACTAAGCCAACTTTAAATTACAACCAACCAAATTATATTTTAAAACAATTAGAGCCCCTTGGGGGTTTGGGTGGAAAAAAAAAGTTACAAAAGCAGAAATCGGGTTTCCCTAATGTGCTGTTAAGTAACTTAAAAAATAAGGAACTACGGGATCTTTTCCCGTTACTGGTGTCGTCGTTGGTGTTGACATCGGAGATAGGATAACCCCGGCGTCTCCGTCGGCAAGTCGAAGTGGTTAGGGGGGGTTAGTTTTGGGGGAGGGGTGATGGGGATTGAGGAATGAGGGGGCTTAACCAAAAAATCCGAAAGGGGGACATAGCCGAATTCATCATTGTGGGTTTTCCAGGGGGAAAGAATTCCCTCCCCCGAACCCAAGGGGGTTCACCAAAAAACCAAGAAAAATATTTGATCAACACCCAATCTTGCTCGTCCCGGATGTAGCTGATCTTGTAACTTCCCGGAGCTGAGTCACATCATAAATGGAGCCCAACCCCCGGGAACCCCAAATTTACCCTCTTCCAAAAAAGCTTTGGATTATTTTTATTTTTCCGAACTATGGGCTTTTTTGTTGGGGTTTATAGTTCTTAAAATTTGCGCCTTTCCCCCCAAAAACACACACACACACACACACACACACACACACACACACACACAGTAGTGGAAAAGGAAACCATAAAAGCTTTAAGAAGGTATGACAAATTTTAAGGAGCAGAGAAAGACCTTTGCAAGGGTCAGTGAAGAGGCTGGGGCCAGGAGCTGGGGTCTCGACTCCCAAAACCAACCCTTAGGGGAAAAAACACACACACACACACACACACACACAAAACACACACACACACACACACACACACACACACACCAGGTTTCATATGGGTACAAGGACTTTCTGCTTTAAACACTGTTACAAAAAACCGTTCAACCTCATAAAGGGGTTTTTTTTTATGCTTTGGGGTTTTACCCTGAAAAGGGCGGTATCATCATTGGACCAATATTCTAGTACAACATTATCACCACTTTTCAATAGTATCAATCACGTGGGGCGGGAGTAACACTAAGGGACGTGGGACCGATTAAACTGGGAAATTGGCCCCCATTACCCCCAGTTTTTACGTTAAACCGGGAAATAACCGATTCCGTCCCGGGAAAAAAGTAGTACCCATTACGTCGGGAAAAGGGAGTACCGGGTTACTGGGCAGTTTAGACCGATTACCGCCCGGGAAAAGGGAGTACCGATTCCCGTCTGAACAGTGGCCGATTCCCAAAAACCCCTAAAGGAAATAAGTCACTCCCGACTTTTTGGGGTTTTCCCCGGTTTTCCCACCCTATGCTGCTATGTATGAATAATTCTAATGTAACTGTATTTGTGTATAATTTTAATAAACTTTTTTGTTCCCGGGTTTCTCTGGGACCCGTTTCTCTGTTTTTTTTCACCAGGGGGGAAAGCTCTCTTTTGGGCTTGTGAATGTTTATGGGGTAATTTGTGAAACCTGACTAACCGGGTTTGGCCTTTGACTTCCCCAAACATCTAGGGGAACCATCAGAAATTGAAAAACCCCCCTAGACAGGGGTTTTCCCCATTTACTTTTGGGAAAACCCCTTTTCCCGTGATTGATAGGGGTGTCAATGGTGTGGAAGAAGGGGCCCAAACAGGGGGAGGGTTGCAAAAATCCAAAGGGTTTTTCGTTCTTTTAAACCCATTTAAATAGATGTTTTGGGCAAAAACGCATTTACTGGTCGATATTGAGCATTGCTTGATAAAGGGGCTTTTTTTAGACTTTCCTAGACACGGGAAAAAAGGGTTTTTTAGAAACATTGTGGGGGGTGGGCTATTTTTTATAACCCCCCGCGACTTTTTGTGATCGGTTTGAAGCGTTGGGGTTTTCCGATGATACGGGGTGTCTGAGTCCCGACGTGCCAGAAAGTGTCCCCCGGGGGTTTTTTTTTCGTGCTGCGTGGCAGCTGCCGGGGTTTAGCCTCCACTGCCCTTTGGGGTTTGGGGACCAAAAGCTTCCCGGCATTAACGGGTTTTTTTGATACTTCTTTCTTTTTCCAACACAAAGAAGGGTCGGGTGGGGCTGGGGCTCTGAATTGGTCTTTGAATTCCTTTATTCTTAAAATATTTCTTTTTTTAGTCGATCTGATTATCCCGGTTTTGTTTATGACCCCATCCCACAAAAGTACATTTCTCAAAACTTTTAAATCCCTTTTTTCCCGGGCCCCCGAATTGGGAGGGCCCTGACCCCAAGGGTTTTAAATTGTGCTTCCCCCATTTTTTGTCAATGATTTCTTACAAAAAAGCAGAAAAATGAGTTTTATTAACCCGGGGTTTTTAACTGGTGACTGCATAAATCAAGTCCCCCAAAAAAGGGAAACAAACAAGCTGCTTCACCCTCTAAGATAGATTTGGGATTTTTCGGGCCCCTCAGGGGGTGGGGAGCTGGGTCAAGGTTTGGGGGGACTTTGTTCCCCTTTTTCCCGTTCTGGGTGGCAGTGTGCGACCGTCAACCCAACTGAAATCCTTTAAAGAAATTTTTTTCTGTCCTCAGTGGCGACTTCCTAATCTGCAGTTCTACTTTGTGTACAAGATAAGCTTTTACAAGTTCACACAGAGAAAGATTGTCAGGAAACAGGAGTTTTCATTAATATCCAGAAAATTGTGTAGTGCAGCCAGCATCACTCTGGATGTGAGGTCAACTAGGGGTACCACATCCAGATTTCAAAATTATCCTCTGAACTATTTTTCCGGGAAAAAAATTATTATGGCAGTTTTACTAATACGTAGACGACGTTATTCTTACTCAAATTCACCAAATAATACATGCTATAATTGTCAAAAAAAAAAAAAAAAATAGTGAATTTTTAATGCACTCCGCTATTTTTTCATAAATATTTTGAGGTATTATAAGTTTCTTAATACCAAACTCAAATCAACCGTGTTTATTACAGAGGCGACTGAGGGCAGCGAGGTGTGACTGTTACACAATCTTAATTAAATTTGTAATCTCATTACGTTAGATCTTCTTAAAAAGTCACAATTGCACTTTAGGTCACTGTGATATGAAGGACCCATGACGAAACAACAGCTTTATCGAGCATTATAATTGGTTCATGCATATAGCAGGCCCAGTGCAGTAACCAATCAGCCACAGAGTTTCCAATAAGATAATGTTTACAACCATTGTGTAAAGAATTTAGTCAGTGTTTCATGGTAAACCAACTTAATGAAGATTAAGTCTAGATTTAAGATTGTAATTCTATTGCATTTCTAAAAACAATCTGTATTTTTCCTCTGTTATTTAAAATATTCTGGCATCAGTTTATGGATGTTCTTGAGTAAATTTGGAGTGCTGAACAAGTGGCAAATTTACCTCGAGGAAGACATAATCATTATTTTTTTTTTTTTTTACAAATTCTCATTTTTAATTTTTTTAAGAACATCTGATACATCTTAATTCAATTGAAAGAAATGAATAGATGCGAAGCTACTGAGCACAGAGAAGGAACAACAGAAACATTAACTTGAGGTGACTACAAAAAGTTAGAGGGGGGGATAGTGAGCCTATATTTGTAGGTAATTAGCTTGAAGTAATTGAGAACGTTGCTTCAGTTAGCCATAACAAAGTTGAATGTAACGGATATCCTTAGGGACCGTAACTAAATGCAGTTATGTTGAGAACTTTTTCCAAGAATGATTTCAATACTTTTTGGAACGTTGGTAGTAATTTGGTTTTGACTGCTGGCAGAGGAAATTACTACTGTGAATTTGACTTGGATTCAAGTGAGCCTTTGTGGTTTTCATCCACTGTCAAACAAATCAAATTTGTTTCTTGCCCCACGGAAAGAATCAAATACCGATGTGTCTTGCTCTCCTCCCCTTTCCAACATGACCCAGAACATGTAATTCAAAAAGCGCTAAACCCGTGTGGGTCTTTCAGTGCATGAAGTGGTGAAGGCTCAGTCCTGCCTCATCATGGTCTGGCCTCTGTCCGGTAATTCGCCTCTACTCCGACACGTAGTCACCTCTCACCTTAGTCCAGACTTGGCCAAATCACGAAAATTTCGTCGCTGGCTATTTTCACCTGTAATTTCTACCGTTACATTGATATTTATTATACAATGAATTCCAGGAATTCACTTGCTTCGATATACATATGATTCATTTATGCAGAATTTTAAACTTATAACAAAAAGCCATTTAGTAGATAGATATTTCATGATTTTTCTTGGTATCTTTTGTCTTATTTCCTTGGTACTTGACCTATAAATTGTTGAATACTGCACGACCAATAAACTGTTGTTAAATTTCCCGATATCTATGTGATAGTGTTATTGATATCGTAGCAGCTTCCAAACAACGCTGGTGTGTATCACCTCCCCCCTTGATCACCAACTCTGCTCTGTCCATCTCTTGTGGTGACCATGCGTATTCCAGTGTTACAAATATGCATTGTTTAGATCGTCACAAATATGCATGGTTTAGATCGTCACGGATGCAGGCATGTGTGTGTTCTCTAACTCACTGTTTCACTCTGCGTGCATAAGTTAAATAGTACCATGAAACAACGAGCTGGAGGACGTAGGTCTACAACATCGATGATCTGCATTAAAGTATTTTCTCACACTTCTATTTGATACTGGTTTAACAGGTTACTACTTCACGCAGCTCTTTGGGTTTTTTCATTTGAGGCTAATTCGATGCTACATTTTCTTGCTATTAACTATACTGAATAAGCTACATTTACTGTTGGTATCTTTTTGATACCTCAAAACGGTTTTGCATCTTGTGCTATTATATGCTTTCTTCCACATCAAAAGTTATTTTTTATGATAAAAAAGACACAGGTTGAAAGCAAGCTTCTGTTATGACAGTGCAAATTTTATGTGAAGCTTCATCAAGCCAATCTTGATAAAGCCCTGTAGAGAATTAAACATTGCCACTATAAAAGCTTCCCGTGCGCCTGTGTCTTTTCTTCATTGGTGTCAGCAGTACGCCTTTGTATTACACAGATAAGTAATAAAACTATCTTAGCCTTAAAGACAGCAAGGCGTGTACAGTCTCACGCTTAACGAACGAAGGATCGAGCCTTCACCTCTCCTTGAGCTTAACGACTCACACAAGCTGTGGACTTCAACTAAAAATAATATTTATCTGTACTTACCGGTTTTAACAGAGGCAGCTGTTCAGAGATCACAATATAATCGGAAAATGCTGGTGTGTGACTAAGCAAGATTTTGGTTTATGGGAAGAGCATGCATGATTCGGGCGAGCGGCCTGTGGTTCGTTTCGCTCACTGAAATGCCATAAAATTTTATGAAATGTGAAAATGAAAATAAAAATTGTGGTTTATTGATAAAAGTGAATTCAGGCAATTGTTATTTGTTGGAGAAATTTTGATTGGGTGGTGTAAAGAGTTGAGTTGAAGATGTTGGTTGGACTAGTGGTGGTGTTTGGATTAGTGATGTTGAGTTAATGAAATTAGTTGGATTAGGGATAATAATTGGAATTGTGGTGTTGGATGGATTAGTGATATTGGGTGGATTAGTGATGGTGGGATTAGTGATGTTAGTTGGATTAGTGATATTAGTTAGGTTAGTGATATTAGTTGGATTAGTGTTGTTGTTTAGACTAGTGATGCTTATTGGATTAGTGGTTTTGGTTGGCGTTGTTTGTTGAGTTATTGATGTTGGTGTGTTTGGTCAAGTTTGCTGGGAAATCAACATGTTATTTTAACACTGCTTAATAGGTGTTTACGAGACGCTCGTAAACGCGGTCTTTTGTTGCAAAATCAATATAGCCGAAGGTAATAACTCATTATAGACACGAAGAATTATATATGTACGCCCAAACTTGAGTAATAATAATTGTTACTCAAGTTTGGGAGCAGTAAAGAGCACGCGAATACACACACACACACATATATACACACACATACATACACACACATACATATACATACACATATACACAGCGAAAAGGCGGGGCTAGATGTGCCTCGACCCCTGCAACCACAAATATGTGTGTGTGTATATATATATATATGTGTATACGCACACACACACAGACAAAAAAGGCCAAGTTCCTTGTGTAAATGGTAGCTGACACATAAATCCACCCAACACCACTAGTCCAACTATTACCCTTAATCCCACTAATTTCATTAATTCAACATCACTAATCCAACAAGCACCACTAATCAAAACACCACCACTACTCCAAACAACATCTTCAACTCACCTCTTTACACTACCCAATCAAAATATAGAAGAAAATATGCAAGAAAAATATCACACATTCTCTTGAAGAGTAGTAGACTCCTGAATATCCTGCAATGTTAACAGGGGTACAGCTTTCTTCACTGATGCGTTTCTTTGACAACCCATGACGTTTACCCTTCTGTAAGCAGCGTGCCTCTATCCTGGGATGAGTTGGACCTGAAAACTGAGTTGGTGTTTAGAGACGGCATTTACTAGACGGTAAATCCTATTTCATAAATCTGCTGGAGTTTTATGATAAAGGTACGTAAGTTAATCAGGAAAGAGGTAACTGATATGGACTTTGTGTATAAGACTGTGAAAAAAAAACATTTGGCTAATTTGACAAGAGATAAGCCCAAAAAATTGAGATTCAGAGAGTGATAACATAACTGGGAAGAGTGATAACAGTCTGGGAAGAGCTGTCAGAGTGCACAAGTGTGATAAGTAGAAGTAGATTTCTACAAGAATAAATATCAGAACGTCACTCTTTCTGTTATTTGTGACTGATCCCAGATGTGACGACCTATGTTCACCTGTCTGTCAATGTCGTGACATTGTTAGAAAATAATATAATTCAAAAACAAAAACAAACAAACAAACAAAAAAAAAGGCTACAACATAACGTAGATAAACTGCAGAATTTGTCACATAAAGACTTACCGTGATTTAACCTAAGGAAAATAATAGCTATTAAAATTGGGAATGGATAAAGACCAAAAACTGTTCAGATTCTGAAAAAAGAGACTGCAGCTCACCCGTGGAAAAGCACCTGGAGGTGAGCATAGTACCATGACTATCACAGAGCAGCAAAACAGCCGGATAAGTAACGCAAGATATACGCTTTTGGGTTATCTAAGTTTAACTTTGTTACCTCGGTACAGAATCATTCATGACATTCTTGATACGACATTTCTCAGGAATATTGTGGAGTATGCGTTGATATGTATTTTTTTTCGTTGTGCTCAGATTGAAAATAGCAGAATCATCGTATAAACAAATTTTCACTCTGGCTATTTGACAGAATACGGCTCTGCCGAATAGGCCAAACTCAACAATTCGGCTTGTATGGCACGATATATACATGCCTAGTTCCCATAGTTCTCACCAGGGGGCACGTCTCTGGGTGAGTATGCCCAGACCTGCCTCTCTCACTCGCGGGCATGGCCCCCTCGGGGCCAGAGTAACATAAACACTGTGCCTGTGTACTCACGATATCACAAATAAAGTAAGAAGCCTCCTCCGCCTTATCATTTGTCACTGCCTTGATAACACACATAATCATCTTCATTATCAATGGCGACAGCGGTGCTCGCAGCATGTGTGTTTGCCCAGAGAGAGGGAAAAGGAGGAATGAAGATGATGTTTTCACTCTATCGACCCATACAAAAAGCATCCGTCTCTCAACGAGTTATCCTAAAGTAGCGTCTACAAGTCTCAGTATCCAGACACTGGTACAAGCAGGAGCTAGCCAAAATTTGCCGAATTTCTTCGAGAAGTGTAAGTGGCGTCACCTGGCACTTCACAGCGCCCCACACTTTCTCAAGTCACATGTTTAGCATCACTTGAGGTGAGTTTGTGGTGATTTTTGCGTCCAGTTTGAGTGCTTACACGTGTTTGTTGGTGAAAGAGGAGGAAGCGGCCAGATCTTCCCTCGCCATACACCCACCCATGCTCAAATCACACCACCACACACTACTCTCCACCACCACCTCCACTCCTTTTCTGTTGTTTCTCTGTGAATTCTTTGCCAGAACTGTGTATCCGAGTGCGCGAGGGCACGTGGATCACGAAGCCACGTATGAATCTACAAGCCACGTTGGTTAAGCCAGATCCCAAGACGCACTTTGATCTGCTGCCCGCATCGCCTGACGTCACGATGTCTGCCTGATGTCACCTTGCGATGTCACACCATGACATCCCTTACGACATCACTCCAGGATGTCACCTTGAGATGTCTGCTTATATCACCTTGCGACATCTGCTGACATCACCATGCTGCCTGACATCACCTCACAATGTCACTCCATGGCATCCCTCACGACATCACACATGACACCACATGTCACATCCAGTGTTCTAGTTTCACAATGAGTATTTTGCTTCAGTATTGTTGAGAAGATTGAGAGAAGATACATGTCACGTGTTAATTTCCTCTCGGTGTTCTCACATGTTCGTGAATGGCTTAGTGTCGATTTTTCAAAGAAAAGCATCATTTGCTCAAGCCATGTTGTACAGCATGTGCAGTGTGGGTGTGTGCAAGTTTTCCGTGTGTCCTGTGTGGTTTTGAGCACAGCTGAACTCGCCTAGTTGTATTCACCTAGTTGTGGTTGCAGGGGTTGAGTCCAAGCTCCTGGCCCCGCCTCTTCAATGGTCGCTACTAGGTCACTCTCCCTGAACCGTGAGCTTTATCATACCTCTGCTTAAAGCTATGTATGGATCCTGCCTCCACTACATCGCTTCCCAAACTATTCCACTTCCTGACTACTCTGTGGCTGAAGAAATACTTCCTAACATCCCTGTGATTCATCTGTGTCTTCAACTTCCAACTGTGTCCCCTTGTTGCTGTGTCCCATCTCTGGAACATTTTGTCTTTGTCCACCTTGTCAATTCCTCTCAGTATTTTGTATGTCGTTATCATGTCCCCCCTATCTCTCCTGTGTGTGGACCACAGTATGTTTTGAGCCCAGACCACTGTGTAACACCTCGTGCTATTTGTCACCCGGTGTGACCGTTGACAGCTGACATTAGTTAGTCCAGGCGTAAGTTATGAGCATCTGAGCCCCTTGTACATAAAGCTCTTATTGTTCGCTGCTTGTAGATGCCCTGTTGAATCGTACCTGCCACGATTCCCATCGAGACTCGTTCCATGTATACTGTAACGACTCCCAGATGTTTCGCCTGAGTCGTCCCTGCCACAACTCGGTCCACACTCTCTGGCAGTGACAATCCCAGCGACGGTACCAGTCGAGAAATGTCCTGAGTCGCTTGCCAGAAGAAGTCTTGCCCAGTTGCTGAGTACTGATGATGCCTTACTCAAGGGCACTAGCAGGTTGTGCCCCCAGGATGAGTGAATCCTGCAGCGACTACTACGATGACTGCTTCACCACTCACCACCGTACCCTGTTACGTTACAGCTCAGCCACAGTGATGTCTCCTGTGTTGCAGTATATGTCCAGACACAGGAAGGCGTGCAGCGATGCCCATCGATGCTCATTGCCTTCGGCCAAGATTTTTTTTTTTTTAGCACCCCTCCCACCTTTTTTTCTTCCCTCCCTGTAGGAAGTTTTTTTTCCATGTTCACACACACACACACACACACACACACACACACACACACACACACACACACACACACACACACACACACACACACAAATATATATATATATATATATATATATATATATTATATATATATAATATATATATTATAATGGGATAATTGCGTAGGTTATCAAGGTGGTGACAAATGATAAGGCTTCAGAGGCTTCTTTAGTTGTGATATTGTGGGTAGCTTTCTCTGGGCCAGTGTCTTTCTTCACCGTCAAAAGTCTGTCTTTGTATTAAGCTTGGTATTTGGTAGTTCGCATTGGATTTGAAGTGTCTCACCTTGAATTTCACTACTTTTCATTGTGGTTATTTTACATATTAAAATATCACCTTTTTCTTGTGGTCTTATTGCACATTTATTTATATACCGTAGATCGTTGTTTAACACAGTATTCTCTTGCATGTTTTGGTTATAGCACGACTGAAGAATTGCAGCATATTTTTGTTTAACTCTTCATAAAATTAGTTTAACACGGTCGCGGGAGGGGGACAAGACCATCCTGCCCGGCGGGCAGGATGGTCTGTGGGTGATTTCGAGTGTAAGCCCATGGTTAATTACCACTCTATGAATTCTCATGCTTTGAAAGGAATAAATTTAACATTGCAGATGCCATCAGCTATACTAGAAGTGCATGGAATGAAGTGCCCCAATCATCATTAAATGCAGGCTGGGGAAAGTTGTGGCCTTCTGTAGTTAATTCTTTCACAGACAAAAGGGAGCCAGATAACAGATGAAGATGACGAAGACCCTGAAGAAAAACAGTTAACATTGCAGCAGTTATGTGAGCAATTCCATATTATTGGTAAAGTTGCAGACTTTTTCACTGAAGATGACCCTTACAAATCTAGAAGCAGTGCTATGAAACAGGGTCTAGACCAGCTGATGATGCCTTACCATCAGCTGTATAATGTACTGCAGGGTAAAAGAGCCTAGAGATTCATTACAGAATTTATACACACTCCAATACAACCATCAACTTCAATACCAGAACCTCTACCATCCACTTCTGCCGACAACCACCAACCATCCACCTCACCCCAGTAGGGCCATACCATCCATATCCACTCTCTTCACAATCATCCACAAACACCATTACCCACAAGTTAAGGTAAGAAATACTATTATTTCTATTGCATTAGTACTAAAGTCTTAAGCAGTAGTATATCACTACAATTACATATTCACTTTTATTTAGTAAGATCTGGAGGACTAAACAAAAAAAAATGATGTTTGGAATTTTAGGGGGTCCCAGGAACGTAACCCTATTTTTCCGATAAGTTCTTCAGTATGTCTAACACAATTTTGTCTAACACTGTGTTTTCAGGAATGTAACTATTGTGTTAAACAAAGGTCTATTGTATAATAAAATTATGCAGTAAGAGTGCCGATTTTATCTTAAATAGCAACGCTCTTCTTTCTGAATAAGGCAAGTGAAAATTTTTGTATGTAATAATTATGCAAAAATTATTCTGTACCTAGAGAAAAAACATACATTTCATTCTGTTTGTTTATTATTAAATTACTGTAAACTTATCTAAAATATGTTTAGCTGGATTAGGTTAAATTAAATTACACTTGTTATAATAAGTCTAGGTAAGTTTTCTAAGGTTCTTTTGGTACAAAATTATTAATTTTTACATTAACATAAATGAAAAATATGTATATTTAAACGTATAAGAGAAAACTTTAGAAAGGACTTCATTTTAAATGAGTTCTTGCTAATTGGCCAGTTTTACCTATTCGGCACGACATATATATAATTGTGTGGCATTCTACCTCCATTTTCTTTTTTAAATTAAATATTTTCCAATTTTTATATAACACGGTCTAGGTTGAAAATATTCGTTTTACGGGAAATAAAAGGTCCGTCTCTGTACGATATTGCAGTTTTCTCAGGGCTCCTGTGAAGTGTCTTTTCAGGCCAAAATAACAAACATTTAATCATTATTTTCTTTAGTTTTCCTGCCACTCTAAAAATGGTTCAGAACCAAGTTATTTATTAACACGGGGACTTTTTGGGGTTGCAATAAATCCCCAAGTTTACTTATGATAAACCAATGCCGCATTATTCACCGTTCTGTGAATGCTACGGCGGCCCGATATAAAATAGGGTTTCTTGGGAATTCAGGAAAGTTCCCAGGTTTATAAGGGGCTCGGCATATGGCCAAGGCCCCCTTTGAAACATTCAGGAATAACAGCTTGGGTTTTTTTTTTAATTTTGATGTTTTAGTCCGGGGTTAACTGAAATAAGAACCACATTTATCTGATGTTCTCCCAAAGAAAATTTTCAATGTTGGTTGAAGATTAAAGGTTCAAAAGTCTCTTTTTAGTTTGGATTAGCGTTACTAAAAAGAGAGGATGTGTTTAATTAAAATTTAAACTTTTTCCTTGGTCAAAATGTCAACCTACTTTCGTATATGCGTATTTCACGTTCAGCCTAACCCACCCCTTTTTACTTCTTTCAAATTATCCAACCTTTTGAGAGGAGTTTGCTTTCTTGAATTTGTTGGCGGGGGATTTAAAATTTCGAAACCCTCCGAAGGCAATTTCGCTTTTAAATAGGGCTTTTAAGGGAAAATTTTAAATTGTTTTCCTAAGTCTAAAGAAATAACAAATAACAAAAAATTTGATTGTTTTGAAAACAAAATTTTTTTCTTATTAAGAACATTGGTCTTGTAAAAATTTTAAAATGGAATCCAGGTTTCAACATTTCCGGTTTCCCTTTTTCTTTTTATTTGTTCCATTATTCCTGTTAAAGGGAATTTTGTTCCGCGGAATTTAAACTCCTTAAAATTAGTGTCCCCGGAAAAAATATGTTCCGAATTTTATTTAATAGATATGAATGACATTCTTGCCCGAAATAGATATAATCACTATCTGAGAAAAAATTTTTGGATCAGGTTTTAAATTACGCTGCGTTAGTTTGTCGTTAAATTCATTATTGTGCCAATGAAAAAGGGGTGAGGGGAATTTAAACCTTTAAAGGGAAGGTAGTTAAACCCATTTATTGACAAGTTTTTGGGTAGGATTAATTTGCAAAAAAAAGGATTTATTCGCCAGAAAGCATTTTTGTTGTGAACCAAGTGGGGGGAAAAGGGTGAAGGAGATATTAGTGACTCCCAAATTTCATGGTGAAGATTTTAATGGTTATAGTCCTTTCTGGATGTTGGGTAAGCACAGGGGTTTAAATTCCAGAACTTGACCCAACCCAACAGTTTTTTGGGTTGACAGTTGGTGGGGGTGGTGTGGTTTGGGTTGGTGGTGTTGTGGGTGGGTAAGCAAAGGGTTCAAAACAGTGATTATGACAGTGTTTAGCCCAAAAAACTAAAGGAAAATGCAAACCATTGTATCGTCAACATTCAGTTTCAGAAGGGGAGGAAATAAAAAAGCAGTTGAATGTGTAAGATGGGGAACTTTGGCGGTCTCGGTCCGATTTCTATGGTTTCCAAAGACTTAGGTGGAATTTTTTTTCCATAAGGGGGGGGTTGGTTCTTAGACCAGGGAAACCCCAAATGATTTGAAAGGGTTTAGGGAATTTTTTGGTGGATCTGAACGGGAGTTGATTTGGCCTTTTGTGAGAAATAGCGTGGTAGCTTGTGAGACAAGGGGATGATTCCGTGTTTGGGGGTTGCAGTAAAATCCTCTGTGTTAGGGGAAAAGGGATCTTAAAAAAGCTTTCGGGGTTTATTTGGGGGTTTCTTAAGGAGTCTGGACTTGGATTTTTGGGAATTTGACTAAAGGGCGACAGTTTGGTTTGGGGAAACTTTATCCTGTGGTTGATGAGGTTGGGGGGGAGGGTGCAAATTATTACAGTGGTTCTTTAAAGGCTGCTGGAAGCCAGGCCCGGAAAATGTTGAGGTTTTGCCGAAAGGGTTTTTTTCCGGGGTGTTTGGTGATTAGTTGGGAGTTAAAAATTAAATTTAAAGTTAATCTATTTTTTTTGCAAGAATCCAATAATTCAATTAGGTTTTGGGAAAAAATAAATATCAATGTTAGTTGCTTTTTTCCTTATGAAACCGGGTTTGGGTTTTTTCCCATGAAATTTTAGGCTCAATAGGGACCAATTTTTGGGGGAACTTTTTTTGGGGCCTTGTCACTTTGACTACCCCATGATTATTGGGGGATTAAAGGACTTTTAGGACCCCCCAAATGACACTAGGGCACCATTGGAATTTAAGTACCCTGGATCAAAAACACCATGGAGTCTTTTAGAGAACACTGTCCTGTGTAAAGATAGAAGAACCCAAAATATAAAAGACAATAGGATTTTTAAAGATCATACAACCCAAAACAACAGATAATTTAGGCTAAGGTGTCACATTAAGACTCCCATAGTTTTTAAACGATAAAAAAGGGATCCCTTAAGCTCGGTATTTAAAGGATCGCAGGATTTTAAGATTCCCAAATTTAAAGGATTTCCATTACAATTAATGAAAGATGATGGGGTCCAAGACTCCATCGGTTTATTAAAGGGTACAGATCCACTATTAAGACTACCTACGATCCTATTAAATACCCAAAAGACCCAGTATTAAAATAAAAAAGGGGCCGATAAGAACCCACAAGATAAACTTTTGACTAACTACAGCAAACAAGATTCCCTAGGTTTTATAAAGGGGGGGTGGTCCATATTCACCCCACGGTAGGGGAAATCCTGGGTTTATGCCCCCATTTGGGGGTTATATCTTTTTGCGAAATTTTCAAACAGGGAAGTAGGTTAAATTTTTCTCGGGGGGTTGTTGGGAAGCTTCTGTAAACATTATCGAATTGTGCTCCAGGGGCGACGTACTGAAAGGTTACAGAGCTAAATAAGAGAGTTTCCCGGGCAAAATTGTGTTCCAGAATCAAACTGTTTAGTTAAGAGTAAACAGTTAAAGTGGCAAAAAAATTGTTGAAAAGGTAAGAAGTAATTTGCACGCTACAATGACCAGGTTTTAATGAAGAGGTTTAAAAGCCGGTGGAAACGTGTAAAGTTGTTTGCGTTTCCCTTAAAAATTAATATCCCGGGGCAATTGTGGGGCCGTGTGGGGATTTTAAATTTGGGATGTCAATTGAGTCAGTTAGTTTTTTTGCCTGGGTTGTCAATTCTGCCCCCCCAAGAAATTCCCTGTGTTCGGGCGAAGGCAAAGGGGAACAGGGCCAAATTAGTGGGTTGTTTTAAGTAAAAGAGCCTCCTTGCCCACGGAGGCGGGCAAAGATTTAGAAAACGATGGGGGGTTGGTTCCAAAACCGCATTTATGCAGGAAAGGGGCTGAGGGTAGGTTGGTGGTGGGGGTAAGGTTTAATATTTACCTTAAAAAGGGTTGAGCTTGAGAAACCCGGGGGGAAATTTGGAATTTTTAAAAATTTTTGCCCAAAGTTTTTTTCAGCTGGCCCTAATCAAATAGTTTTAACTCTTGCTAAACCATCTATAAACCAGAAATTTTAAATTTATTTTACATAATTTTCCTACCTTATAAAAAGGCAAAGCTAAGAAGGTCAAAGGTCAATTTTTTAGGGGGTTTTCAATTAAAGGAAGGGTTGCTGGTAGGAAGAGTTTGGTGGAGGTCAAGGGCAAGGGGTAAGCAGCAGAAATGGCAGGGGGTTTAAGTTTCCCCAGGGTCGCTCTTAAAGCTGGGTGGGGTGTGATGATGATAAGAAGTGGGGCCCCTTTTGGAACCAAGGTGCCAAGCTTTTGGCCCCGGGGGGGGGGAAGGGGTTTGGTTTGGGACAGTGTAAAGACGAGGAGATAGAAAGTCTTGCGAGTTGGGCGAGACGTCCAAAGGGGCGAGGCCCTTTGGGGCCGGCCGGGGATTGGTGGGTCCCCTTCCAAATTGCTTGGAGAAATTTAACATTGTTGAATGACACGGGCTCAATTTGTAAATCAATTGAAACTTAAAAGGAAACAAAGTGTTGTAAAGACTTTGTTATTGTGAGGCTAAAGTCTCATTCATCGAATATATCCTGGGAAATTCATAAATTTGACCTCATTAATAATGCGGTAATCGGTTTTTTTAATTTAAACAATCACAATTTGAAATCTCAAAGGGTTTAATTTTATAGGACTGCAACGTCTAGTTGTGAAAACATTACCTGGCCTTATAATGTCAATGCCGTCATTTAATTTTTTTTCTGGACACTTTGATGGTGTTTACTATTGTACACGTGTTTTTTTTTCTAATTACTGTTAAATACAATAAAATATTTGGAAAAAATTATTTGATTCGGAACCAATTTGCAAAACTTCGTGTAAAAAATTGCAATGATTTTCAATTTGGGGTAATTTTACTGGGATTATCGTAAGAAAAAAGCAAAAAATTTGTGGGGCGGTGCAAGAAAAGTATTCTGTTTTGCGGAAAGTCTTTGATTCAGAAAAAGGCCCTATTTTGCATTGTTTTGTAGGTTTTGTGGGGAAAAAACACCCTTCCAGAATTGTGTTTTAATAATGACAAAAGGGGTTTGATGGTTTTAATGGAGGGGGGGTACCTTTAAGAATTTTTTATTAAACTGCCTAACAGCAAAAACCTTCGCCCGGGTTTTGTGGCCGCTCAGGATGTTTTCGTTTGTTAGCTTGATTTCTTTTAATTAACAAGATGCGCGAAAAGTTTCTTTCAACTTTTAATGCCGATTTAAAAAAAAAAAAAGATAGGGGGTGGGATATAATCAAAAAAATGTTTGGATTAAAGTTTTTAATGTAGCTTGTAAAATCTTTTATATAAAAACTTGTTTTTTAAATCAAATACTAAAAAAAACATTTTCCCTGTTCGGGGTTAGAAAGCGGTTTTTTAAGTTTTCGAGTTTGAAAAATGTTTCCCCGGATCTACTAAATAAAACACGACAAATTTTAAAATCTCAACTGACGAGTTATCAGCAAAATTTGGGCCAGAAAATCGACGGGGTTTATTATAAAAGGGACCCTAAACGAAATTTCATAAATTCTGCAGGTAGGAATTGTGAGAAAAAAAATTTGCGTAAAAATTCCCCAGGGGCTACCCCCAGTAAGTAAACCCCAAGAACATGTTGCTGCGTAGAATAAAAGGGTTTTTTGGTTTGTTTTCAGGTGATTTAGGTGAAAAACGTCCAAACCTTGTATTCCACTGGGGTCCCCTTTTGAGGAAAATAAACATAGGGTTTTAATTACTAACGACAAAACAATATCGTATCAGGCAAATTTTCATAAGGATCAAAAGAAAAGGCTCGAAGTGTGGGTAATTGACCAACGTATCTCCAGTTTATTTTGGGTTTTAAAATAGGTTTTGGGCGAAACAAGTTCGCGTTAAATTTTTTTTTAAAAATTTAAATTTTAAAAAAAAGGCTTACTCATTTAATTTCATGCAAAATGGAAACAAAAGATCTCATTAAAAATAAACAATAACCCCCAAAAATATATAAAATTTTATATATATTTTAAATATTATATTTTAAATTTTAAAAAACTATTATATGCTTTTTTAAATTTTAAAAAATGAAGGTATTTTTAGGAAAAAACATATATTACTAACTTAATTTTTTTTAAAATTTAAATTTGCTGTCATTTGAAAAAATTATTCCTTAATTAAATTAACAGCTAAAAAAATTAGACTAAAATTTTACCTAATGGAATAATTTTTATATATATAACATTTTTTTTTCATTTTTATTTTATGTGAAAAAAATTTAATAAGAATTTGTTAATAAATACTAATATATAAGTGACTATTGTATAATTAATTTGATAAGATTTAATACCATTTAATAACAAAAGGTTATTTATTTAAATTGTATCAATAAAACCTCACCAAAATTTAAAGGAGGGGATTAAAATTTAACCCAAAGGTTTTTCTTTTTTAAACCTGCTGAATAACCAATTACTAAAGTTTTTTTTAACTAAAACTTCACTTTATTTATATTTTGTCATTTAAATTATTGAAATTTAAATTACAAATTTTGGAAGGGTTTCAAGATATGTGGTATGTGAATAGAGCGTCCATGGAGGGATAAAATTCTCTTGTTGTCTATAGCGATGCAGTTCATGCAGGTTATGGCGTGATACATAATAGCATTGTTTCACAATCCATTAAGAATTGTATTTATTTACCTTTACACATTTAGCAGTATATATGATGAGTGTCTAGTTCATTTCTCACCCTTTGAATAATAAGTACAGTGTTAAGCTCAATTATCCTAACACTAATATTAGAAATGCCAAACTCCTTCCATCTAAGGATTTTGATAGTTGTAGGACAGCCAGCCAAGGATAATTCTGAGGGGTTATTTTTGTATTTACTCCAAAGGCCTTGATAGAATATTCTTTAGCTGCTGTTAATGTAAATATATCATAATCAAGTAAGGCTCCAATATTGTCTAACCTTCTTAGTTGGATCATAGGTTGCCTGTCAAATAGTGTCCTCTGATCTCTACTAAGGTTGAGAGAGAGATAAAGGAAATGTTCATAGGCACACCACAGGGAGGTGTTCTCGCCCCTAAGCTATTTCGCGCATTCATGGTCTTCTAAATCCACTACCTACCTCGCCTGAACATGTAGCTACAAGCTATACAACAGAGTATAAGAAAATTAGTGCTCTTAATGAGTGTAAACAATATGAAATCGACTAGGACTCAGGATATTTGCATTTAAGATTAAGATAATAACAAGTAAACGATTTGCTCCACCCATTTGTTTGCAGAGTAAACATTTCAACCTACATTAAATCTTAGCTATCTTGATGCAGACATCCATCGGTAAATCCACCATATCACAATTACAGAAATGCAAAGATAGGCTAAATTAAAAAAAAAATGATCTTTCGTAGATGTAGTTGTAAAAGCATCATATTCTTTCTTAAGAGTTCTAAATTTATAATGAATAAAAAGACACAATACCGTGACTGGAACAACGCACAAATAACCCGCTCACAGGAGAATGAAACTTGTGACGACATTTTGGTCCGATTTGGACCATTAACTAATCACACACAAGTGCGAAGAGAAGGGAGACTCCTGCAAACTTGGTCCCATGTGCGGTATTAGACCCTCGTGCAGAGAACTTTATATTTGTTTAATATGTTTGCAGGAGATACTGAGCAGTGTCTATACGATCAGACAAGAATTTGTTTTAAATGGCAGAAACGGCGTTGTGCGTGAACGGGCAACAACGACGTTCTGTTTGAACAGGCAGAGATGTCGCAATGTTTGAACGGGTGGAGATGAAGTAACCTTTGACAGACAATTATTTAATGTTTGTTTATGTGAGTGACCTTTGACCAAAAGGCAATAATTGCATGTCTGAACACCGGTGACATTTAATTCAGGAGTTCCTGAGTTAGATAACAATGTCCTTGGCTGCTCACCACCTACAACCTTTGCATCAGCGATAATAAATCCCACGAGGAACTTCCCACTATGGATCCAAATAGCGTACTGCCGAATTTAATGAGGAAACTATGCACTTTGCAGGAAGAACCTTTATCGAGACAACTTTTCGCTCCTTGTAAATTTTTAAGACGACTCAAGACCTCTGAATGGAGCGAAACGTTGTCCCAGTGGAAACATGTTCTGCAATGTGTATATTTTCTTAACATGTCAGTGGGCCCTAGACCTCAAGCCGACTGTTACCAACAATACTAAAAACAATTGGAAAAGGTGAAGGATCCATTTCTACTGCAGTGTCTCAACACGATGGAGATAAATAGTATAAAATACCATCGCGTTGGTATTTTATATCATTTTATCTCCACTAAAAGCAATTGTTGAGATGTAGTTCTCAAAGATCCTTCGTTTTAATTTACATCTCTCACAAAAAGCGCATGGCCAGAATTGACTGGCAACATTTAAATTCCCATGTCAAACTTAATTCACGATTAGCTAAGTGGATGGAACGCTGATCCTTTAACCCATGTTAACTGTGTTTTTTGTGCCTCTGGCATTGTTTTGTCATGTGAACTTCAGCGTATCTTGATCGGTAAATCTATTTTTATTGCAGCTGAGGATTTGATTGTGACATTGGCTGGGTGGGACGGATTTTTGGTATTTAGCCTAACTGTATATATCTGAAATGTACTGCTACCCTATTCTATAGAATGGTTATGTAGTGGGAGCAAAGGCTAGCTATGTTCCCCTGTCATTTTCTATACTACAGGAAGATTCCAATGCACAGTGTTGAAATCTGTCAGCACGAGTTGGGAGCCATCAGTAGAGAAATGAGAATATCGTCAGGTATTCAACTAAGGGTTCATTAGCTACAGGATCGTCCAAAGTTTCGTTCCAGCAGAGCTGGAGTTACTATCACTTGGGAATTTAAATCTCTCATGATGCCCTGTCTCGTACACAGGAGAAATGGATTTTTTATGGAGATATCTCCTTAAGTTATCAATATGTACTCACTTAAGCGGAGGAAAGAGATACATGATAATATATACCTGGAAAGTACTTGAGGGACTTGTCCCAAATCTGCACACTGCACTGGTGTGAGAAACATGGTAGGAAGTGCAAAGTTAACCCAGTGAAAAGCAGGGACACCGTGGACACAATATCAACCTACGTGGTCTCAGACTATTCAACATCTTACCAGAAGATATCAGAAACATTGCTGGGACAAGTGTAGAAGATTTCAAGAGGAAACAGGACAAGTATCTTCAAGTGCCAGATCATCCGGGCTGTGATAGATATATGGGTCAGCGGGCCACCAGCAGCAACAGCCTGGTTGACCAGGAAAACACCAGACGAGCCTAGCCCAAAGTCGGGCTGTGGTAGCAGAAAAACTCGGAGCTCATAAAAGGCATTTCCAAGATTTTCCAGAGTGGGGGGCAAAATAAATTATTTATGAGACAGAACTGGTGACGGCGAGAGGGAAGCTTGAGACAGTATTAAAAGCAGTAATGGAGGGGTTAAAGATATTAGAGATAGTAAGGTAGGGGTTAGAGATAGTGAGAAATGTATTAGAGGTAATGAGAGAGAGAGATTAATCACATTGAGTGTAGAGGAGCAGTTTGGCGAGGATCGGGAAGTTCTGATGGTAGTTCTGGTACCGCCAGTACCAGGTCGACCATCAGCACTTCTGGTGGTAGTGCTGGTCCTGGTGGTAGTAGTAGTAACGGTAGTGCTGGTACTGGCGATAGTAGTGATAGTACTAGTATTGTGGTGGTAGCACCGGTAGTTAGGATGGTGATGGGGGTAATAGTGCTGGTTGTAGTAGTGCTGGTGCTGATAATGATAGTTCTGGTGGTGTTGTGCAGTAGTAGTGCTTGAATGGTGATGGCAGTGCTGGTAATGGTAGTGGAGGTCCTGCTGGTAGTGATGTTCTTATTATTAGTAGTGGTGGTGGTTGGGGTAGTGGTGGTAGTGGTAGCTGTGGTAGGCCGGGAGTAACTACATCTTGCACACCTTAACCACAGCGATGCTCCTAGATTTATACTTCCTGCCCTGTCTTAAAGTACAGGAATGCATCGGTAGCTGAAGTCTGGGATTTGCATACCTCCACGTTGCCAGCTGCCCATGAGCAACTGCTACACCCTCATTACTCCCCAGTGTACCTAACTTACTCCCAAATAGGATAATAACTAACCATCTTTATTACCCAAAACTAGCCGCTCGTCAGTGTAATAAATTACTCCCCGAGGCCCTAACTCAATTGCTCTCTTTTGCTTAGTTTCTGGTGTTATTTTCACACCAGAAACCATCACATAAATATAAATGCAAATAACGTACCATCAACAATATCCAAGGTACACACTGCGGTAAGATTTCATTACGGCAACGTTTCGCACAGTGTTAAGCGTTATTAAATTGTAGTGAAAGCTTCCTCTGCAATAACTGCCTTTTCATAGCATAAATAGTTGCCATTTTTGCCCACTTGTCGTCGATGAGCGATGCAGCAGTTCAGACGTTGTCTATGTAAGGTTTGTCTTCCTGCCGCCGCCCCGTGGGTGCTGCGTGATGATGGTAGTAGTTAATCTCAGCTCCGCCTGTTGCCTGCAGGAAGTGACTCACCCCAGCACTCTTTTTATCTACTTTTCGTGAAGCTTGTTATTAAAGAAGTTATATATGTATATATATATATATATAATCTCAGACAGGCGATCTTAACAATGCAAGACAAGCCACGAGGGATGGAAATCTTTAGCTCAAGTACTTTCACACATCTCAGTGCGTCATCAGGAGCTGTGCAATGTTGCAAAGGTAGCAACAGGAAAAATGAAGGAAAGTTTTCTCAGAGTATGGTAGCGTGAGTGACACTTGTGCCACTTGCATTTTGAGAGGCGCACGGGTGTCACTAAGCTACCATACTCTGAAAGAACTTCCCCTCATTTCTCCTGTTACTACCCTTGCAACATTGCATAGCTCCTGATGACCCACTGACAAGTGTGAAAGTACCTGAGCTAAAATTTTCCACCCAAAGTGGCTTGTCTTGCATATATCAAAAACGCTCACTCTGAACATGTTTGCTCGGATTTCATTCTCTTTTCTGCAACATTGCAAGCTCCTGATGACGCGTTGGAACACGAGAGGCCTAGAGCTATCTTTCAACAACCTCTGTGGTTGTTTTGCATCTTGCATCGATTGTTCGCAATTTTTTGTTTATATATATATATATATATATATATATATATATATATATATATATATATATATATATATATATATATGATGGGGTCCACCTCTGGAGTAAATTGTGGGACCCATATATACATATATATATATATATATATATATAGGCATAAAATTGCATCTCGTTACTACAGCACTACAGTATCTCTCAAGATCATTTGAATCCTGTTGCGTGAAAATCAAAAGCTCTTACGTGTAAAACATAACGTATGTGCTTGTGTGCAATCATTTGTGTGAGTCTGAGGAAGCCTTAGGTGTGCTTGCGTGATAATTTGTATTTGTGTGGAAGTTTGTGCGCTTGCCTAGGTAGTTGTACGTGAATTTGCAGTTATGATTGAAAAAAAATGAAACTCGTGCATCATCAGGATACAAATTTGAACGACCATTTGGCTTAAATCTTAGTGTTTATTTCAGTGCCTCTGAAGAAGCATTCTCGAAGATGCTGCAAAAGCAGCTCGAATTAACCAAAAAAGCATCCGACTCACGAGCAGATTGGCGACCGTGTGTTGTAGCCAGACCATTGTTTTTAGACATTTAGACAATTAGTATTTTGGAAGCAAAAAATGGTACGGCGAATGTCGAGCGGAACGTAATCTTCATTATGAAGCATTGACGCGGAACTTACTTTTTTGAGAATGGGGAGTGGTGGGGAGGAGGATAGGTGTTCCTGTTAGAATTAAGGGATGGATGGGTTAGAAATTATACTATAATATTCTTGCTAAATGCTTGGCTCCCTCTTTCAAGATCATGCTGGGACTTCTCTTCGCTCTTACTTGAAGTACATTGCAATTCTTCGAACGAATAATTACGACAGAAATAACTTAAAAGTTTTCTTACCCTACAATTCCCAAGTCTTATCTCAAAAGAAATCTAATATCATAGTTGTATGGAAAAAAAACATAAACGTAAATAACGAACTCTGAAGTAACAGGAGACATTGTGTATGGAGATGTTGGGTATACATCCTGAGAGGTTCATGAAGTTGTGGAATTGCTGGCTACAAGAAGTGTCTGCTCAGTTTGTTCAGTTGCAGAGTCTGGGAAGGGTGGGTCCACAAGGTCCACTGCCGATTTCAAAAATTTATGATAGCAACATGAAGCTCCTTCGCAGATGGAATGAGTGTGATAATCCCATCCAATAGCCCCGAACGTCACGAATTTAGACTTCTTGTGGGGATTTATTAAGAATTACTGTATGTTTTCCAGTTACCAGTAGCTGACATTAAGATACTCCGTGTCATTAAGACACTCCGGGAAGGTCACACTGGATAAATTGTCAAATTGTTCTGTACATGGAATGATGATTTACATCACATCTTGCTTATTCCAGCTGAAGAAGCCGTGTGATAAGACATACGAATACTGGTTCCTTATTTTGTTAGGAAGAATTTTTTCGTTTATTTTCACGTCATTGCTAAACTATCAGGATTCTCTCTCTCATATATATATATATATATATATATATATATATATATATATATATATATATATATATATATATATATATATATATAATTTTTTTTTTTTTTTTTTTTTTTTCAACAAGTCGGCCGTCTCCCACCGAGTCAGTGTATATATATATATATATATATATATATATATATATATATATATATATATATGTCGTGCCGAATAGGCAGAACTTGCGATCTTGGCTTAAATAGCAACGCTCATCTTGCCATATAGGACAACCGAAAATTTGTGTATGCAATAATTTCGCCAAAATCATTCTGAACCTAACGAAAAAAATATATTTCACTGTGTTTGTTTAGTATTAAATTACTGTAATGAAATCTAAAATATATTTAGTTGGGTTAGGCTAAAATAAATTGTTCTTGTTATAATAAGGTTAGGTAAGTTTTCTAAGATTCTTTTGGTGCAAAATTAAATTTTTTTGCATTAACATTAATGAAAAAAATATATCTTTAAACGTATAAGAGAAAATTTTAGAAAGAGCTTAATTTTAAATGAGTTCTTGCTAATTGACCATTTTTACATATTCGGCACGATATATATATATATATATATATATATATATATATATATATATCGTGCCGAATATGTAAAACTCGTCAATTAGCAAGAACTCATTTAAAATTAAAATTAATACCCTGATATTACAATCCATCTGAACGCCAACGTCAAGAATACCTTAATCCCTAAAACATGTAGTGAAATAATCTTTCAGTGTATCTTCACCGAAAAATAAACATCTCGCACCATAAATAAACCGAGAGAAACAAACATCTCCCTCTATTTTACCATTTGTTAAATTGCTTATTTCGATAAGAGTTAATTTGTTTCGTGCATTTAAAACTCTCATGCCTTCACCAGGTCTCCTCGCGACCATTTTTTCACCCTTTTTGGGCTTTACCTTTTTTTTTATATATATTTTCTCTTGTTAAAAAAAATGTTCAGAAAATATCCTATATATTGCATAATATTTATAACTGTCTTCATGTCATGGAAGCACATTAAAGCTCACGGTCGCAATTCTTGCCCAACCTTGCTTGTAACCCGTCATCCTGCTTCTCTGACTGTTATATGAACAGCTGAGAATAATTGTGTCTACCGGTGCCTGAGAATGCGACATCCAGTTGTCAGTAACAGATATGTGTATGTGTGTGTGTGTGTGTGTGTGTGTGTGCGCTCGCCTATATGTATTCACCTATTTGTGTGTGTGTATTTTGATTAAGAATGGATTACAATGAGCAGAAACTAAGCGACCATCATTCGTATCTAAGTCTATAGTTATATAGCTAAAGCAGTCCTCCTTTATGGCTGGAGTGGTCTTTCTATATTTCTACACGAAGGCGATAGTCGCAGAGTAATTAACAATGAACTTTGCTTTTCTCTGACTGCTACAAGCCTGCAAATGAGAACTGCTTATTGTTCCTGTGTAGTTAATTTCTAATGGTCACTTTCGTTAAGAACAACCGTAACCATCGCTGGTGTACTTCACCGATGAGAACGGTAGCACTTGCATAAATGGAACTGACGATTGAACTAAGGTTGGAACAAGGTGACAGAACAGTTTGTCACTTGCGTTCTCACCGTTATGTGAAACAACCCCCTTCAAGGGAGGTTCCTTGACACTGGTGAGGGGCTCTTGATCTACGGAATTGGATTTGTGCTTCCGTTCCCTGAACTTAGCCTGAATGCCTTTAACCCCTCCTCCATGAGCTACATAATCCTACCGGTTTATATATAATGTGAAACAATCACAGTTTAATCTATCTCCTTATCCTCGTTATTTGCTCAAAACAGTCTTAGATCAGAATGAATTCTAGTACTTTCAGATGCCAGATAATCAGAACGAATTACAATGACACAGGGATTTAAATCTAAATTAACTCACACATAGGCCTACGTGGACAAAAAGATGTAGTCATGATCATATTTTACATTGAAATGCTATACAGCGCAAACCAGTTGACGATTAAGGACGCAGCTATAAGAACCATCACATCCATTTACCATCACAGTTTAAGGAGAAAAAGGGATCGAAGGACTACAGGACAAGACTCCTAGACTTTGACTGGACTGCAAGTACCTTTTATTACAAGTTCAACTGTTATTGAGCTCTCAAATCAAGAAGAATGCGGTGTGTTAACACAGAAACTGATATACACAACACAGCTCCTGCTCTGTTCGGGAACCTTCAAGTGGACCGTCTTGAAGCCGACGAGTTAAAGATCCCAAAAATTTGACCTATCCTCTCTTTGAACTGGATCTGATTAATACGCATTTCCCCAGGAACTATACGACCTCATACGATTTTATCTTTTCTCCGTGAACATTTTGAAAAAATCAAGCCTTTTGATCATGATCAAGACTTGATGAAGTTCTACACAGAGAGAAACGTTGTCCGTACTAAAACGTGTTCTGCCACGTGTGTCTTCGTCACACCTAACAAGAAATTACTTTTTTTTTTTAATTTTAAACTGGGGGAGGGGATTTGAAATCGCGAGACAAATTAACCAGTACAAGATGAGACTAATGGCTTAAATCAATAACATTTAACGATAGAACTACCAGCCCAATGAGGTGCAATACAGACTCATTGAGATATCTATAAGTTTAAGGCATTTCCGGTCACAGGGTGAGCCACGGGGTACTTTAATTCAAAAGTCGCTGCTGGCGAGAACGTTATTCATGTGGGAAGACTGGCGAGTGTGCCTCAGGCAGACTGGTTAATGAACTAAAATGCTGGCTGGGGGACGCTTGTTTATTGATTTAAATAAATTAAGATTACCCATCAGCAGTGGAGACAACGAAGCTGTGCAGCTACACTGTTGTACATTATAGTTCCATAGAGCAAACAGCTGCAGTATGCGGCTACACTTATCTGTATATGATAGTTACATGGATGAAACACCTATAGTTTGCGGCTGCCCTGTTTGTGAGATTTACATGGGAACAACAACATTGTGTGTCTACCTTGTTATATACGAAAGTAACATGATGAGAACACCCGCGGTGTCCGGGTATACAATTTCATAAAGAATTACATTGTGAGAACACCCACAGTGTGCTGTTACACTGTTTTGTTAGATTATTTCATTTTAATAGTTCATCACAAGTTATGAGATGCTGGGAGACTTCAGTAAGGCGATGCGACTGTCTTCAAGTATCCTACTGTGTGTTCAGTGTTGTTTTCAAGGGTTAGTACTAATCCTGTAGATGTCAGATGACGCCTAGGGATTAGGAGGTAATTAGGTTTGACTCGCAGGGTAGCACCACTTCCTTGGATCAGCAGTCGTTCAGCATTAAGGAACCCCCATCCCACCACCTCCAAGAGGTTTAGATTCAAGAGGTATATCTGTGTCATTGAGAACAAGTTGTGCCTCATCCCAGTTCATCAAATTCCCTGTGGAGTCTCTGTGGAGGACACAGGTGTACTTCCTTGAAGGATCTTCTATTTTTTTTTAGAGTCTGTGAAATGTTGTCACTTATTGTTCAACCTTTAACTGTTAATAAAATTCACATTTTTACTTTAGAAACACACTAAACCCGAAGGAGTCATACAGCACCTGCGGGCTTAAAAGCAATCAGTTTTGTTCAGAGAAAGAGAAGGGTGGCTTGTATTTCTTAGTATCAAGACACGCGCAGTGAAGGAAAAATAGGTCAAAAGAGTTTCCGTCTCCAGTGATCATCTACTCCTTCCAACGGCAGTCAGATACGTCTCCTCAGCTTGATTACTTGCTTGCAAACAAACCATGGAACGGGTTTTCAATCGTGTTACTAAGAATGAATTTTAGGACCCACTTACCATGGGCTCAAATCCTACCCGTTCCGTGGTTTGTTTGTAATGATTTCGTGAGGCTTGAGATCCATCTCTTGGGACCACTGAATTCTCGACCAAACTGTGTAATTTGACCAAGTCTTTTTTTTTTTTTTGCTTACAAATCTATATTCCACTTATGACATAAAAATGTTTCTTAACATATCTTGCTGGTATGAATGTGTACACCTTCGATATAAGTTATTTTCTTCCATATCACCTTATTCATAATATTCCTATGATGCTGTATATTCAAGTACATTACTCAATGTTTTTAGCCTCGCAATTAAGGTGTGTTTATGCAATCAGCTTGTACCATCACCAGTTAAATCTCTACTTTTAGACACGTACAGATAAGAACAGGGAAATTATATATATATATATATATATATATATATATATATATATATATATATATATATATATATATAAATATATATATATATATATATATATATATATATATATATATATATATATATATATATATATATATATATATATTATATGAAAACAGCCCAACAGACACACAAGCCCTATATATACAATAAATTGTGTGCTCCGGAAAATAGAGAAAAACCGCAATGAACCTGAGTCACTTCCTCTGGGCACACCAGGACGGGATGGACCAGGGCAGGTAACGCCCTTCTACCCCTTCCTTCTCCTCCCTCCTCCTCTTCCTCTCCCTCATTTTCCATCATCATACCCTTACCAGCTGAAAGCATTTAAACCTTCTGCATATATTCTTACATTCTCTTGTTTTCTACGTTAATTATACAAGTCTACTACATTCTCACCTTCCCTCGTCTTCAAACATTCTTACCTTACCTCGTTTTCTATATTTCCAGCTTCATATTCTTTACCCTGCCCAGCTCTTTGCCTTCCTACTCTACGGAGATACGTAGCCACCTTTCTCTGTGCTACCACTACCCACTCAACCTGTGCTACCACTCCTTCCCACTCAACCTGTGCTACCACTCCTTCCCACTAAACCTGTGCTACCACTCCTTCCCACTAAACCTGTGCTACCACTCCTTCCCACTCAACCTGTGCTACCACTCCTTCCCACTCAACCTGTGCTACCACTCTTTCCCACTCAACCTGTGCTACCACTCCTTCCCACTCAACCTGTGCTACCACTCCTTCCCACTCAACCTGTGCTACCACTCCTTCCCACTCAACCTGTGCTACCACTCCTTCCCACTCAACCTGTGCTACCACTCCTTCCCACTCAACCTATGCTACCACTCCTTCCCACTCAACCTGTGCTACCACTCTTTCCCACTAAATCTGTGCTACCACTCTTTCCCACTAAACCTGTGCTACCACTCCTTCCCACTCAACCTGTGCTACCACTCCTTCCCACTCAACCTGTGCTACCACTCCTTCCCACTCAACCTGTGCTACCACTCCTTCCCACTCAACCTGTGCTACCACTCCTTCCCACTCAACCTGTGCTACCACTCCTTCCCACTCAACCTGTGCTACCACTCTTTCCCACTCAACCTGTGCTACCACTCCTTCCCACTCAACCTGTGCTAATACTCCTTCCCACTCAACCTGTGCTACCACTCCTTCCCACTCAACCTGTGCTACCACTCCTTCCCACTCAACCTGTGCTACCACTCTTTCCCACTAAACCTGTGCTACCACTCCTTCCCAATAAACCTGTGCTACCACTCCTTCCCACTCAACCTGTGCTACCACTCCTTTCCACTCAACCTGTGCTACCATTCCTTCACACTCAACCTGTGCTACCACTCCTTCCCACTCAACCTGTGCTACCACTCCTTCCCACTCAACCGGTGCTACCACTCCTTCCCACTCAACCTGTGCTACCACTCCTTCCCACTCAACCTGTGCTACCACTCCTTCCCACTCAACCTGTGCTACCACTCTTTCCCACTCAACCTGTGCTACCACTCCTTCCCACTCAGCCTGTGCTACCACTCCTTCCCACTCAACCTGTGCTACCACTCCTTCCCACTCAACCTGTGCTACCACTCCTTCCCACTCAACCTGTGCTACCACTCCTTCCCATTCAACCTGTGCTACCACTCTTTCCCTCTCAACCTGTGCTACCACTCCTTCCCACTCAACCTGTGCTACCACTCTTTCCCACTAAACCTGTGCTACCACTCCTTCCCACTCAACCTGTGCTACCACTCCTTCCCACTCAACCTGTGCTACCACTCCTTCCCACTCAACCTGTGCTACCACTCCTTCCCACTCAACCTGTGCTACCACTCCTTCCCATTCAACCTGTGCTACCACTCTTTCCCAGTCAACCTGTGCTACCACTCTTTCCCACTCAACCTGTGCTACCACTCCTTCCCACTCAACCTGTGCTACCACTCCTTCCCACTCAACCTGTGCTACCACTCCTTCCCACTCAACCTGTGCTACCACTCCTTCCCACTCAACCTGTGCTACCACTCCTTCCCACTCAACCTGTGCTACCACTCCTTCCCACTCAACCTGTGCTACCACTCCTTCCCACTCAACCTGTGCTACCACTCCTTCCCACTCAACCTGTGCTACCACTCCTTCCCACTCAAACTTGACTCATTATACAACGTCAGATGTTTTTATGTGGAACTCGAGGGTAATTTCTTTATAGTTACTATTTTTATCTCTAATATTCTCTCTATTTTAGGTTAAGTTTACTTAGGATAACATAGCGTGTGCTAGTTTAGGTTAGGGCAAACTAGGTAATATCAGTTAGGGTAATTTAGTTAAGTTTAGGTTAAATTAGGGTAATTTAGAAAAGGTTAAGTTAAATTAGGGTAATTTAGGTTAGATTACGATTGCTTAAGTCAGGATAATTTAGGTTTAGTTACACAACCTATGAAAATATATATTTAACCGTAAATAGAGCAAAATAAAAAATGGCCGTGATACGTCTGGCAATGACGTGACCGACAGAAACACAGAAAGCGTTCACAGCTGAACGTTCATTACTTGCGTTCATCCTACACATTTCTTAGGAAATTTGTCAGGGCGTTCCTCCACCTCTATCTCTTACTCCCAGCGTAATAAGACTAAATACCACTTTTTTATTTATCCCATAAAATCCCCCGCCCGTTTATGAATTAAAATAACAACCCCCCAAAAAATCGAACGGTATTAAAATGGTGGAAATATCCGTCACATGTGGCTCATCAAAATTTAAGATACTGGATGTAACCGCCACTAAAATTTTGAAACATTATCGGAATAATTAAAAAAGAACTGATACCTGTCTAGATGTAAGACAAACATAGAATTAGATTTAGATTTTGCCAGGATTTGAATGCCTCTTCAATCATGTAAGAGATTGCAATCTTCCTATTGATTTAAAATCGATAAAATGTTACATATAAATCAATGATTGAACGAAATAGAAAGAACAGTTGTACGGATAAATATCGAACTGATTATGATCTGAACATAAGTTCTGGACTTTATAAGTTGGAAACATTCGTCATTAAAAAAATGACCTGTTGGATGCATTAGCTGCATGATTCATGCTGATTTAACGCTTATTTTTAATATAATATGCAATATGAATAACTTAGTCTCGGCTTCGTCTGGCTAAATTATATGTCTAAGCGTTATTAATAAGTGATGTGCACTCCTTACGATATAACAGCCAAATATTGTCAATCTCTCTTTCTCTCTCTCTCTCTCTCTCTCTCTCTCTCTCTCTCTCTCTCTCTCTCTCTCTATATATATATATATATATATATATATATATATATATATATATATATATATATATATATATATATATATATATATATATATAATAGCAGGCCTAATATCCTCGGATCCCAACACCTCCCATTTCTTGAAAACGTTATAATCAGGTTATGATTCGTCCGAATGGAACGAGGACTACATCTGTTACACAAACTGTTGGATGGTGAGAATTTATCGCTATAAAACATGTATAGATGTCGCACCAGATGAGAACGACTGCACACGTCACTTGAATTAGGGCTGTCAAATCTACTCTCTTGTGATTATCAAGGCAAAGTGGCAGTGCGCACCTTTGTAATACACTGGTATTTGGAAATCAAAGCATATCTCAGATTAAAATATGAGATTTTCTTATTACAATCTCAAAGATCTGGTTGAAGAGGGTATCAGAACGATGACCGAATAAATAAGTCTCTCCTTTCTTTTACATCAATTTTCCACTCCCTTTCTTACCACTTTCATCTGGTTTTCATTATCCCCAAATTGTGTATTGTTCGAGCAAATACAAAAGAAGTTTTGGATTGACACGTTATTAAAATGTTGGTGATTGAATCTACGATAAATACTACTGCAAGTAACAATGTCGTTTCACATAAATATTATCATTTGATCAATTGAAATGAACAGTGGAAAGTAATTTATCAACGGATATCAAGTGTGTAATAACGTCACCTGCCGGACGGCAATATGTACAAGACCTCAGGCGAACACAATAGAGTACATGCCATCGAGTTTATGTTCATATATGTGATGTGAAGTAGCCAGTAGTGGTATAATGTTTGTCAGGAAACAGGACAAGTGTTTCCTGACTTGGGTCTTAGTCAAAACCAGTAATGCTCTGTTGAGGCTACGGCTATCACCGTCACTGAAGACTTCCTGACAAGGCGAGATGTACGGGCAAGAATACCAGGTAACTAGGGGGTAGTTGACTGTTGTGGGCCACAACATCCCAGTGGAAGTAAGCCACAGTATTAGATTTTCCAATGATATCCTGGGTTAATAACCTGAAAGTCTCCGTCGTTATTTCCACATTAATAACGCTCTCTGTTTACCTCTAGGCCCTCACCCTCTCTCTACTGCCTGGGTGAGCAACCCAGGAGTGGTACTCTGTTCCTCTCTGCACAGTCACGCTGTTTTTCTCTTCCTAAAATTCGTAAATCCGTTACAAAAACAGACGTGTAACGTTATAACTCTCTCAGTCCGTTGGTTGAATTTATCGCGTAATGTCCATAACTTTTCATAACTTGGGGGTTTAATAAAAAAAATACGCATCACAGCTATAGACGATGTGTCACAGCATCAAAATCCAAGACAAGTCTCGTCTGTGTTGGATAATGACTCGTGTCCGGTTTGTAGATTTTTATTGGGCAATACGTAAAAATAATATTCAGATGTAATCCTCTCTGAAATGACCGTCTCTCTTTCTCTGTGTCCGTCAGTATACGTTTTCATAGTTGTTTTACCCTCATTCGCAAGTCATGTTTTTTATTTCGACAACATTTAGGTACTTTATGTCTTCCTCATCATTGTTATTATCCTCTCAATGCATATAAGTTTTTTCTGTTTAATATCGTATTAAAAATTTTTGTATTTAAATTTCCTATTTCATTCTCAATTTCACCTCCATTTTCTCATTTGTCAGATTAATTTATTAGCTTGCTAATCTTGTTTTTTTTTCCTTCCACTTTAATTTAGCTTCATTTTATTCCATTTCTCATTTACCACTGTATCCAATTATCAATTCTTCAAGATCATCTTACACTTTCTTTCCAACAATTGTTTCTTATTCCTGTTCTTCCTCTACTCATGTCATATTTTACAGTATCTTACCTAATTATTGTTTAGTCATTCCTGTGCTCAGTAAAATTAAATTTACTTTGGCTGCATATCTACACATTTCATTTATTGTAAATTACTCCTTATTGTAGACCATATTTTGAACTGGTTTTATCATTATTGCATCGTGTTTCTGAATGTTTTTTTTTTCGTATTCCATAATGGCCAGTCGACTACAAGATGGTCATTAAGAATGTAATAATTATACGTTAATCTCTAATATATGGCTTATGGCAATCTTTGAAATGTACAAATACAAGTATACATACGCTGAGAGGTCTCGGTGCATACACACTGAGAACTATACATCTCTCTGAATATATGCGAAGTGTATTACTGGTTTAAATTTTAATTGATATCAAGGTTACCGACTGCACGAAGGCTCATTAAGCCTGCAAGAACCTAAATACAAAGAGTGAATGACCTTTAATCCCTCCTAAATGGAATAAAGTGAGCTCTTCTAAATGGAATAAAGTGAACTATCCTAAATGGAATAAAGTGGACTCTCCTAAATGGAATAAAGTGGACTCTCCTAAATGGAATAAAGTGGACTCTCCTAAATGGAATAAAGTGGACTCTTCTAAATGGAATAAAGTGGACTCTTCTAAATGGAATAAAGTGGACTCTTCTAAATGGAATAAAGTGAACTCTCCTAAATGGAATACAGCGAGCTCTCCTAAATGGAATAAACTCTTAGGTGAATAAATGCTGAGCTGCTCAATCTTCAAAGTGTGCAGGCGCTGTTTCTCT
Organism: Cherax quadricarinatus; assembly: GCF_038502225.1. NCBI lineage: Eukaryota > Metazoa > Arthropoda > Malacostraca > Decapoda > Parastacidae > Cherax > Cherax quadricarinatus. The sequence continues at coordinate 4,914,260 of NC_091351.1, forward strand.
CATTACACGTTTATCAACAGCGATATACTCGTTAGAATATACACACTATTTTTTTTGTATTCTTAAGTTATACAGAGTCGCTTTTATTTTTATTTTTAATGGGACTTCACATTTTAATAAATCGTAATCACAAATTTATTTTCCAGTTTTATTATGTATTTCTTCTTCACCACATCGTCGTTTCTAAACTTTTATTTCGCTGATGTTTAGTAATAGCTTTTATATATCTAGGCGGAGGATGAATAGTTTGTGGGTGGTGGGGATGTCTGTGGGTGGTGGGAATGTCTGTGGGTGGTGAGGATGTCTGTGGGTGGTGGGAATGTCTGTGGGTGGTGGGAATGTCTGTGGGTGGTGGGAATGTCTGTGGGTGGTGGGGATGTCTGTGGGTGGTGGGGATGTCTGTGGGTGGTGGGAATGTCTGTGGGTGGTGGGGATGTCTGTGGGTGGTGGGGATGTCTGTGGGTGGTGGGGTTGTCTGTGGGTGGTGCGGATGTCTGTGGGTGGTGGGAATGTCTGTGGGTGGTGGGAATGTCTGTGGGTGGTGGGAATGTCTGTGGGTGGTGGGTATGTGTGTGGGTGGTGGGGATGTGTGTGGGTGGTGGGGATGTCTGTGGGTGGTGGGTATGTCTGTGGGTGGTGGGGATGTCTGTGGGTGGTGGGAATGTCTGTGGGTTGTGGGGATGCCTGTGGGTGGTGGGGATGTCTGTGGGTGGCGGGGATGTCGGTGGTGGGTTTGTCTGTGGGTGGTGGGGATGTCTGTGGGTGGTGGGGATGTCTGTGGGTGGTGGGGATGTCTGTGGGTGGTGGGAATGTCTGTGGGTGGTGGGGAATGTCTGTGGGTGTTGGGGATGTCTGTGGGTGTTGGGGATGTCTGTGGGTGGTGGGGAATGTCTGTGGGTGGTGGGGATGTCTGTGGGTGGTGGGGATGTCTGTGGGTGGTGGGGATGTCTGTTTGTGGTTGGGATGTCTGTGGGTGGTGGGAATGTCTGTGGGTGGTGGGGATGTCTGTGGGTGGTGGGAATGTCTGTGGGTGGTGGGAATGTCTGTGGGTGGTGGGGATGTCTGTCTGTGGGTGGTGGGAATGTCTGTGGGTGGTGGGGATGTTTGTGGGTGGTGGGAATGTCTGTGGGTGGTGGGGATGTCTGTGGGTGGTGGTGATGTCTGTGGGTGGTGGGGATGTATTTGGGTGGTGGGGATGTCTGTTTGTGGTGGGGATGTCTGTGGGTGGTGGGAATGTCTGTGGGTAGTGGGAATGTCTGTGGGTGGTGAGGATGTATTTGGGTAGTGGGGATGTCTGTGGGTGGTGGGGATGTATTTGGGTGGTGGGGATGTCTGTGAGTGGTGGGAATGTCTGTGGGTGGTAGGGATGTCTGTGGGGGTGGGGATGCATTTGGGTTGGGGGATGTCTGTGGGTGGTTGGGGATATCTGTGGGTGGTGGGGATGTCTGTGGGTGGTGGGAATGTCTGTGGGTGGTGGGGATGTCTGTGGGTGGTGGGAATGTCTGTGGGTGGTGGGAATGTCTGTGGGTGGTGGGGATGTCTGTCTGTGGGTGGTGGGAATGTCTGTGGGTGGTGGGGATGTTTGTGGGTGGTGGGAATGTCTGTGGGTGGTGGGGAGGTCTGTGGGTGGTGGGGATGTCTGTGGGTGGTGGGGATGTCTTTAGGTGGTGGGGATGTCTGTTTGTGGCGGGGATGTCTGTGGGTGGTGGGGATGTATTTGGGTGGTGGGGATGTCTGTTTGTGGTGGGAATGTCTGTGGGTGGTAGGGATGTCTGTGGGGATGGGGATGCATTTGGGTTGGGGGATGTCTGTGGGTGGTGGGGATATCTGTGGGTGGTGGGGATGTCTGTGGGTGGTTGGAATGTCCGTGGGTGGTGGGGATGTATTTGGGTGGTGGGGATGTCTGTGGGTGGTGGGGATGTATTTGGGTGGTGAGGATGTCTGTGGGTGGTGGGGATGTATTTGGGTGGTGAGGATGTCTGTGGGTGGTGGGGATGTCTGTTAGTGTGCCCGATGGGACAGTGTTGGTGGGTAGGGGGTTTGTGGCTTTGTGGCTTTGTGGGGGAGGTGTACTGGATCACTGACGAGGGATAACGGTATCACTGTCGAGGGATGATGGTATGCCTGACGAGGGATGATGGTATGCCTGACGAGGGATGATGGTATGCCTGACGAGGGATGATGGTATGCCTGACGAGGGATGATGGTATGCCTGACGAGGGATGACGGTATCCCTGACGAGGGATGACGGAATCTCTCGGAAGTTCGAGACTGCCTGACTTTTGTTTACGTGCCGCTGCTGGTGTTGGTGCTGCTGCTCTTGATGCTGCTGTTACTGCTGCTGCTGCTGCTGCTGCTGTTTCTGCCACTGCTGGTGCTGCTGTTGCTGCTGCTACTCTCGCTTCTGCTGCTACATCTGCTGCTACTCCTACTAATACTGCTCTCGCTTCTGCTGCTGCTGCTATTGATGCAACTACTGCTTCTGCTGCTGCTGCTATTGATGCTACTACTGCTTCTGCTGCTACTGCTCATGTTGCAAATGTTGATGCTAATGTTACTTATGGTGTTACTGTTACTACTGTAAGTGATCTTAGTTCGGTAAGTGTCAGTTCAGTGAACTAATTCCCGTCTCTGAACTAACCCCAGCTACTGATCAAATACTCAGCTCGGCTATCAGTTGGTCAACACGAGTTGCAAATTTGCTTTTGTTGTAACTGGTAAATAACACAGTTTACTGGATGTTGTTGAGCCACTCCCCTTTTGTTAACATTCGTACATTAGCATTTTTTCTCTGTCTGTCTGTCTGTCTGTCTCTGTCTGTCTCTGTCTCTCTTTTTTTTCCTATCTTTCTCTTCCTCTCTCTTTTCTATGTTTCTCTTCCTCTTTCCTATCTTCCTCTTCCTCTCTCTTTCCTCTCCCTCTCCTTACCTTCCTCTTCCTTCACGATGAACAAAAAAAGAGGGTAATAACATATTCATTGTACGTGAGCTAGCAATTTTCTAGATGACTTTTTTTTATAATGTAAGTGTTAAGTGGTGGTACAGCTACTACCCTAGACTTGGCCGATGGACTGACTGGCAGGTAAGAGAGAGAGTTCGCATAAACGATACACACGAGGCAAATAGTGACATTAGCTTCGTAGACTGCATCAAAAACACAACACAAGGAGAACAATATCCAGAGCTGGTGACACCTGGAATGTTTTGTACAGGCTAATATCTTCGTTGGGGGAAAAAAAAACGTAAAATCAGAGGCTATTCCGCGCGGACGAGTGTAAGAACCTAATCCTTGGGGAGGAAAATAACCTCGGCACGTATAAGCTAAATATAGTAATAGAGAAGTTAATTATACTGTATGTGTCAAGCACTCTGAAGCCGAATTTTAAGCCAAGGCAGCAGTGCGTACGTGCTGACAGTAAAACTAATATGCTTCCATTATCGTCAAGAACTGTATATGAAAGATGCACCAAAGATACACTACAACTCTCTTTAATATAAGCCATTTTAGGTATCCCCCTTACAAGGAATACCTCTAGTGATTATTGGGTTTGGTTTTGTTTTTTAAGCTCCTCCAAGGTTTCTGTACGATCGCTTGAGAACATCTGTTTTGATCGGCTTCAAACGTTGATGTATTTTTTTTTTAAAGGATGGTTGTAAGTGTTATTGCGTGTATGAAAATTTGCTTATTATATAAATGCAAATGGCGGGAGGTCTCAGTGTGATGACAGAGCGCCTCTTGTTAGGAGAAACGACACATGCGCAACTAATATGACATTTTATTGTGGCAACGTTTCCCTCTCCAGGAGCTTTATCAAGCCGTTACAACAAAGCTCCTGGAGAGCGAAACGTTGCCACAGCAAAAGGTCCCATTAGTTGCACATGTGTTCTTTTTACCTAACATTCTGTAGATAATTCCACCTGTGAAACACTTCTTCCTTCAGCAGAGTCGCAGTGTTATTAGTGTGTCGGTACCGATTTACCATTTATGTGTATATAATTGTGGGGTATAATTTCCCAGAATTAAGATAAGAATGTCTTTTCCTGGTCAGCTTCTTGTTTTAAAGGTTGATACACTTAAGTGAAATACCGATTCTCTATAGTTTTATGCTGTGTACGTTCCAAGCTGACAACTTTCTGACACTTAAAAAAATGGGACTACTGGGTTCCATGCAATACATGAAGAATGCTCTTTGTGATTGGCTTCAAACTTTCAGTGCCAGCATTCTTGATCGAGGCAGTAATCTTGACTTGCAGCTGCTCTTGCTGGCAGCAGGAGCAGCGAGTAGTGCTGTTGGTAGCATCATCAGCGAGTATTGCTGTTGGTAGAATCAGCAGCGAGTAGTGCCGTGGGTAGTAGAAGCAGCAGCAGCGGGTAGTGTCGTGGGTAGCAGCAACAGCAGCGAGTAGTGCTATTGGTAGCAGCAGCGAGTAGTGCTGTGGGTATCAGCAGCAGCAGCAAGTAGTGCTGTGGGTATCAGCAGCAGCAACAAGTAGTGCTGTTGGTAGCAGCAGCAGCAGCGACTAGTGCTGTTGGTAGCAGCAGCAGCGAGTACTGCTGTTGGTAGAATCAGCAGCGAGTAGTGCCGTGGGTAGTAGAAGCAGCAGCAGCGAGTAGTGCCGTGGGTAGTAGAAGCAGCAGCAGCGAGTAGTGTCGTGGGTAGCAGCAACAGCAGCGAGTAGTTCTATTGGTAGCAGCAGCGAGTAGTGCTGTGGGTATCGGCAGCAGCAGCAAGTAGTGCTGTGGGTATCAGCAGCAGCAACAAGTAGTGCTGTTGGTAGCAGCAGCAGCAGCGACTAGTGCTGTTGGTAGCAGCAGCAGCGAGTACTGCTGTTGGTAGCAGCAGCAGCGAGTACTGCTGTTGGTAGCAGCAGCAGCGATGAGTAGTGTTGTGGGTAGCAGCAGCAGCAGCGAGTAGTGTTGTGGGAAGCAGCAGCAGCAGCGAGTAGTGCTGTGGGTAGCAGCAGCAGCAGCAGCGAGTAGTGCTGTGGGTAGCAGCAGCAGGAGCTGCGAGTAGTGCTGTGGGTAGCAGCAGCAGCAGCAGCGAGTAGTGCTGTGGGTAGCAGGAGCAACAACACTGAGTAATGCTGTTGGTGGTGGTGGCAGCAACAGCAACAACAACAGAGACGAAAGCTGTGCTGGTAGATTTACGTTACTGAGGTATTATCCAGGCGACCATGACATTACCAGAGGGACACACCCAGAAACTACACCCTCAAGCTTGACCTGCACCACCCTCAAGCTTGACCTGCACCACCCTCAAGCTTGACCTGCACCACCCTCAAGCTTGACCTGCACCACCCTCAAGCTTGACCTGCACCACCCTCAAGCTTGACCCGCACCACCCTCAAGCTTGACCTGCATCACCCTCAAGCTTGACCCACACCACCCTCAAGCTTGACCCGCACCACCCTCAAGCGATATACCTCCCTGCCAGTGGTATACTTCCCTAACAGCGATATGCCTCCCTGTCAACTTCAGTCTGCCTGGCTAACAAAATATCGCTTCATTGGCCCACCCTCTTCAGGAGACGCCCGTGTTATTATATTCACGAGAAACCTCAAACCCGTAGGGGAAATACAGCGGCTTGGGGAGGCGGGTAATTAGGTTTAATCCAAGCAAGAAGGGGTAGTTCCAGGATCGTAAATCAAAAGCCCTTTATCAGCGTTAAGTACGAATTCCTTTATTAAAGAATTCTGATGATTGAAGAAAAAAGTGGAACCTTAAGGAAGGGTATTTTCTCTCATTGATTTTTACTATTTGTGAAGCAAAATAAAGTGAAGTAAAAAATATAACAAACCTTACTGCATATTCCCGTGAATAAAGTAAGTTTAGACTAGCATTTATCAACCGGAGTTAAACTTTCATGAACTTTATAGCCTTGGATGTCAGGCTTCCAGCATAGCTTTAAAGGGCATTAATGAAGCCAGGAGAGTACCACAAGCTAATTTAGTGCCTCGTGACGTTTGCTTGACATATATGAGGGTCGTGGCGGAGGTCCTGGGCTGGCTGAGGACGGGAGGGCGGAGGTGCCACCTCAGCGGAAAGGTCGTGAACTATGAAGAATGAAAGTCGCAATACCATGGCTGCAACAGTTCGCAGCTCAACTACAGATTATACATGCAACTAGGATGTCGTTTCGGTCCTTCGTGGACTTGTGCTGGTTGATAATGATCCAAGAGGATGGAAACGTCGTCTCGCTTCATTTACAATCCGTGGGTTAGTGAATTGTGAATTATTCCTCCTTGCTGTTTCACAATACTAGTGTGACCTCGCTTTCTGTCTAGAATCGTTATGGTGGTATTTTGAGGTCATGTGCACGCACGGACGTACACATATTACACCTTATAAACAAGTGCACATATTACAGCCGAAGAGGTCATGTATTGTGACACAGTAATACTAAATCTTAATATTTAAGAATGATTTTACAACGTCTACTTAAGGGTAATTGTAAATTGTCAAGATTTACATTTATATATACACTACCCCCCGCAAATTAGTTGATTAGTTTATTAGGTTAAAAATCTATCGACAACACGAGGGTCCTTATTGTTGCATATCACATGTAGACCACCAATCAAAGATATTTAATGCCTAAATAAAAAGTAAACTCGGTTTACATTCACTGTGTGATATACATCTTGTTGTATACACCTCTTGATATAGTGTTCTCACATCGTATATACACTGAGATGGGCAGCCCATGGTGTACATAATCTTGGTCTGATAATAAAATATTTTTTTTTCGTTAGGTTCAGAATGATTTTTGCGAAATTATTGCATACACAAATTTTCGCTTACCTTATTCGGCAAGAAGAGCGTTGCTATTTAAGCCAAAATCGCAAGTTTTACTTTTGTGTGTGTGTGTGTGTGTGTGTGTGTATGTATATATATATATATATATATATATATATATATATATATATATATATATATATATATATATATAATGCTACAAAGGGATGGAAATCCTCAGCTCTAGATCTTTCGCACTCTCATAGCCCTGGGCTGGCATTGATACATTTTGCCTAACATCAGATAATTTTCCCTCATATATGATGCTGTCTTGCAATGTTGCATAGGTCCTGACGACACATGAGAGCGATAAATTTAGAGCTAAATTCTTCCATCCCCATGTTGCTTGTTCTGCAGAGTTAAGATCGTCTGTTTGTGATTGTATTGTGTGTATATATATATATATATATATATATATATATATATATATATATATATATATATATATATATATATATATATATATATATATATATATATATATATATAATTTAACAACAACACTGCGCTAGCGCAGTGTTGTTGTTGATCAATACCACTCGTTCATGGTTACAAATATATATATGCAATAAGATCACAGTAAACAGGTGATTTCAGAATATGCAAAACAACCACTCTGAAAGAATAGAGAAATTCCAAGCGCTTTCGTGACTACTCACATTATCAAGGAACTATGAAAGTAAAGCATCCAAGGAAGCTATATAAGGGGTCTGGCCGGCACCTCACTATCAGATCCCACAACGGTTAAACACCTGACGCGCGCCGACCCAACTTGGATAGGTCCTTGGCACAACTCACCCCACAAACTATTCTACCCAAGAAATAAGAAATTTTAAAGATTATTTGTCCAGTGTATTATTAAATTCTTCCCAAATTCTATTAATTATAAATGGATCTAATTTATAGAAACCAAAGGAAATATTCATATTATTGTCAAAACTGCTTTTTATGAAACAAGGAATATAATTGAATCTTGTTTCATAAAAAGCAGTTTTGACAATAATATGAATATTTCCTTTGGTTTATATAAATTAGATCCATTTATAATTAATAGAATTTGGGAAGAATTTAATAATACACTGGACAAATAATCTTTAAAATTTCTTATTTCTTGGGTAGAATAGTTTGTGGGGTGAGTTGTGCCAAGGACCTATCCAAGTTGGGTCGGCGCGCGTCAGGTGTTTAACCGTTGTGGGATCTGATAGTGAGGTGCCGGCCAGACCCCTTATATAGCTTCCTTGGATGCTTTACTTTCATAGTTCCTTGATAATGTGAGTAGTCACGAAAGCGCTTGGAATTTCTCTATTCTTTCAGAGTGGTTGTTTTGCATATTCTGAAATCACCTGGGTTGCTTAAATGTGCGTGGATGTAGTGCGGATGACAAGAAACAGATGATTGCTGATGTTATGAATGAAAAGAAGTTGGATGTCCTGGCCCTAAGCGAAACAAAGCTGAAGGGGGTAGGAGAGTTTCAGTGGGGGGAAATAAATGGGATTAAATCTGGAGTATCTGAGAGAGTTAGAGCAAAGGAAGGGGTAGCAGTAATGTTAAATGATCAGTTATGGAAGGAGAAAAGAGAATATGAATGTGTAAATTCAAGAATTATGTGGATTAAAGTAAAGGTTGGATGCGAGAAGTGGGTCATAATAAGCGTGTATGCACCTGGAGAAGAGAGGAATGCAGAGGAGAGAGAGAGATTTTGGGAGATGTTAAGTGAATGTATAGGAGCCTTTGAACCAAGTGAGAGAGTAATTGTGGTAGGGGACTTGAATGCTAAAGTAGGAGAAACTTTTAGAGAGGGTGTGGTAGGTAAGTTTGGGGTGCCAGGTGTAAATGATAATGGGAGCCCTTTGATTGAACTTTGTATAGAAAGGGGTTTAGTTATAGGTAATACATATTTTAAGAAAAAGAGGATAAATAAGTATACACGATATGATGTAGGGCGAAATGACAGTAGTTTGTTGGATTATGTATTGGTAGATAAAAGACTGTTGAGTAGACTTCAGGATGTACATGTTTATAGAGGGGCCACAGATATATCAGATCACTTTCTAGTTGTAGCTACACTGAGAGTAAAAGGTAGATGGGATACAAGGAGAATAGAAGCATCAGGGAAGAGAGAGGTGAAGGTTTATAAACTAAAAGAGGAGGCAGTTAGGGTAAGATATAAACAGCTATTGGAGGATAGATGGGCTAATGAGAGCATAGGCAATGGGGTCGAAGAGGTATGGGGTAGGTTTAAAAATGTAGTGTTAGAGTGTTCAGCAGAAGTTTGTGGTTACAGGAAAGTGGGTGCAGGAGGGAAGAGGAGCGATTGGTGGAATGATGATGTAAAGAGAGTAGTAAGGGAGAAAAAGTTAGCATATGAGAAGTTTTTACAAAGTAGAAGTGATGCAAGGAGGGAAGAGTATATGGAGAAAAAGAGAGAAGTTAAGAGAGTGGTGAAGCAATGTAAAAAGAGAGCAAATGAGAGAGTGGGTGAGATGTTATCAACAAATTTTGTTGAAAATAAGAAAAAGTTTTGGAGTGAGATTAACAAGTTAAGAAAGCCTAGAGAACAAATGGATTTGTCAGTTAAAAATAGGAGAGGAGAGTTATTAAATGGAGAGGTAGAGGTATTGGGAAGATGGAAGGAATATTTTGAGGAATTGTTAAATGTTGATGAAGATAGGGAAGCTGTGATTTCGTGTATAGGGCAAGGAGGAATAACATCTTGTAGGAGTGAGGAAGAGCCAGTTGTGAGTGTGGGGGAAGTTCGTGAGGCAGTAGGTAAAATGAAAGGGGGTAAGGCAGCCGGGATTGATGGGATAAAGATAGAAATGTTAAAAGCAGGTGGGGATATAGTTTTGGAGTGGTTGGTGCAATTATTTAATAAATGTATGGAAGAGGGTAAGGTACCTAGGGATTGGCAGAGAGCATGCATAGTTCCTTTGTATAAAGGCAAAGGGGATAAAAGAGAGTGCAAAAATTATAGGGGGATAAGTCTGTTGAGTGTACCTGGTAAAGTGTATGGTAGAGTTAAAATTGAAAGAATTAAGAGTAAGACGGAGAATAGGATAGCAGATGAACAAGGAGGCTTTAGGAAAGGTAGGGGGTGTGTGGACCAGGTGTTTACAGTGAAACATATAAGTGAACAGTATTTAGATAAGGCTAAAGAGGTCTTTGTGGCATTTATGGATTTGGAAAAGGCGTATGACAGGGTGGATAGGGGGGCAATGTGGCAGATGTTGCAAGTGTATGGTGTAGGAGGTAGGTTACTGAAAGCAGTGAAGAGTTTTTACGAGGATAGTGAGGCTCAAGTTAGAGTATGTAGGAAAGAGGGAAATTTTTTCCCAGTAAAAGTAGGCCTTAGACAAGGATGTGTGATGTCACCGTGGTTGTTTAATATATTTATAGATGGGGTTGTAAGAGAAGTAAATGCGAGGGTCTTGGCAAGAGGCGTGGAGTTAAAAGATAAAGAATCACACACAAAGTGGGAGTTGTCACAGCTGCTCTTTGCCGATGACACTGTGCTCTTGGGAGATTCTGAAGAGAAGTTGCAGAGATTGGTGGATGAATTTGGTAGGGTGTGCAAAAGAAGAAAATTAAAGGTGAATACAGGAAAGAGTAAGGTTATGAGGATAACAAAAAGATTAGGTGATGAAAGATTGAATATCAGATTGGAGGGAGAGAGTATGGAGGAGGTGAACGTATTCAGATATTTGGGAGTGGACGTGTCAGCGGATGGGTCTATGAAAGATGAGGTGAATCATAGAATTGATGAGGGAAAAAGAGTGAGTGGTGCACTTAGGAGTCTGTGGAGACAAAGAACTTTGTCCTTGGAGGCAAAGAGGGGAATGTATGAGAGTATAGTTTTACCAACGCTCTTATATGGGTGTGAAGCGTGGGTGATGAATGTTGCAGCGAGGAGAAGGCTGGAGGCAGTGGAGATGTCATGTCTGAGGGCAATGTGTGGTGTGAATATAATGCAGAGAATTCGTAGTTTGGAAGTTAGGAGGAGGTGCGGGATTACCAAAACTGTTGTCCAGAGGGCTGAGGAAGGGTTGTTGAGGTGGTTCGGACATGTAGAGAGAATGGAGCGAAACAGAATGACTTCAAGAGTGTATCAGTCTGTAGTGGAAGGAAGGCGGGGTAGGGGTCGGCCTAGGAAGGGTTGGAGGGAGGGGGTAAAGGAGGTTTTGTGTGCGAGGGGCTTGGACTTCCAGCAGGCATGCGTGAGCGTGTTTGATAGGAGTGAATGGAGACAAATGGTTTTTAATACTTGACGTGCTGTTGGAGTGTGAGCAAAGTAACATTTATGAAGGGATTCAGGGAAACCGGCAGGCCGGACTTGAGTCCTGGAGATGGGAAGTACAGTGCCTGCACTCTGAAGGAGGGGTGTTAATGTTGCAGTTTAAAAACTGTAGTGTAAAGCACCCTTCTGGCAAGACAGTGATGGAGTGAATGATGGTGAAAGTTTTTCTTTTTCGGGCCACCCTGCCTTGGTGGGAATCGGCCGGTGTGATAATAAAAAAAAAAAAAAATAAAAATATATATATATATATATATATATATATATATATATATATACACATATGCAACGGTTAGGTATCTTTATTTTGAAACGTTTCGCCTACACAGTAGGCTTCTTCAGTCGAGTACAGAAAAGTTGATAGAAGCATGAATATTGGACCTTCAAGGTGCCGCCGTATCACTAACCAGGTCATCCGGGGTCGCGTAGGAGGCTGTAACCAATTATTATGCAAAACTTGACCTTTGTGCCACGCTGTGCTTGACCCAATTGCTGTTATTACTTTCTCGCGAATTAAATGTGTTGCCCAGTGTGTATAGACGGACGGTGTCGTAACCTGACAAGTGGCAATTCTAAGACGTTTGGTAGAGAAGACCTTAATTTTATGATGATTCCCTGATATAGCGTCTTCAAGTACTTGGTAAAGCCTCACTATCTGCCAAAGGTCGACTAATACGTATTTACCGCCCCCGAGGCTCAATTTTCTTTATCGTTACCATTTTCTCTGTACTCGCCTATTAGTAGTTGCAGATGTCGAGTCTCAGTTCCTGACCCTGCATCTTAAACTGACTGTTCTTACCTATTTGTGGTTGCGATAAGGCCTAAACATCCGGGCATAGTTTGATCACTCTAGGCCTGGAACCTAGACTCGATCCCCGCAGCAAACACTAGGCGCATATAGTATCACAAAAGAATACAAATAATGTTAAAAATCTCTGAAAGTTTTTGAAATAATTACTCAAACTTACGTAATGTAGAAATCTTGGCATTATATATAAGTCTCGTGGAAATAAAAATTCTATTGTTTTAATAATAGTGGAAACTGAGAGGAATTTGAGAAGTTCTGCAAAAGGTACCCTTCAAGGGAGGTTCCTTGACGCTGGTGAGGGGCTCTTGATCTAGGGAATTGGATCTGTGATTCGGTTCCTTGAATTGAGCCTGAATACCTTCCATCCACCCCACATACGCTGTATAATTCTACGGGTTTAGCGCTCCCCCGTGATTATAATAATCTGCAAATGGTAAATGAAAATCTAGAAATGTGTGTACGCCAAGAGGTGTACATTTGTATATATACACTGAGAGGCTCATGTGCCTCTGTGTATGTGCACAGAGGTATATGTCTCTCAGTATACAGTGAGAAATTTACATATCTCAGTGTATATAAACTGATAGGGATTAAAGCATTCTCGACTGGTGGTAAACAGACGGAAAGAATTATTAAAATCTGATGAAGATAAGGCAAAAAATATCGTATTACTGGATGATAATGATACAGACTAGATAATAATGATACAGATTGGATGAGCTACGAGGCTAGCATGAACAAGAACTTCCTAGCTCGATGGAAACGTTGTTATTTGTTCACTTTCCGTAGCCGGAAGGCAACTGTCTCGGCTCTCGTCTGCAAGTTCGGAGTTTCAATCCTCGAAGAAATATTTATATATATTTTTTTTATATAGTTATTAACGTAATTATGTAACATATAAATATTAACACAACTTTATAAATGTATAGTTATTTATATAATTATTTATATAGTTTTGTATAATTAGGTAAGTATTAGGTTTGTCAGGAAACAGGACACGTGGTTCCTGACATGAGTCTGTTATATGATGACCCACAACTGGAGCTTTTGGTCAACTGACTGAGGCCTTCTGCTGGCTTACCGGTCCATCCCTTTAAAAATTGCTATGTATAATTAAGACAATATAGCTCTGAAATATA
>NC_091351.1:4934792-4941434 GCF_038502225.1 Cherax quadricarinatus
CCAAGTCATTCCACAGTTCAGCCTTCTTAAAACTAAACAAATACTTCTTTACATCCCTATTAAGAATTAAGGAGTGTATTTCCTTGCATAGTTTACAATGTGTAATTACAATAGTGATTTACTAAGTGCAAAGAAAACCACTATCATGCTGAGGCATTTCGGCTATGGTTCATCTGTACCTTCAGCTTCCACCAGTATTGCCACGATTCTGGTCTTAATTCAGTCAGTCATCTGCCCTATGAATTCCCCAAGATTCTATATGGCGTGATCATGTTCTCCCTTGTTCTCTCTCGCCATTTTGTTGTCCTTGTGTGTAATCCTGTGTCTACGTGCTAGTGTATGTGCTTCTATATGTGCCCATGTGTGCGAATGTATATAAAAAATTTATTTTCCTACCAATTAACCAAGACAACGAGTCTAAAATTCTGAAGATAACTGCCGTACCTGAACGCGCAAGGAGAGAGAGAGAGAGCTCAGGAGCTTCAGTTTCTAGGCTCGTGGCTATATCTCTCTTAATTTCCTCGAGCGAAAGACCTTGGTAAGCTATACTTTGAAGCCATTAGCCAAAAACCCGGTAATCTTTCTTATTACTTCCCCGCCCCTTCGTTCGCTTACAACGTTTGCCTTTTGTAAATTATACTAAACATGACTGTGGGCTTTTTGACATACCCGAAACTGAGAAATTTGCTTTCAATCGTATTGCCAATTGATTAATGGAGGATGTTGAATGTCATAAAAATGTGATACGCGTGATAACAGCAAATGTCAGTATTTACGTCGAAGAAAATGGAAAGGCAGGGATACTGTAGCTCTCAGATTTTCTGAGAAGTCATGGAAAGAAGACATAATTTGTCCTAAGAGCGCTTGATGAACTAGTGATCCAAATGATCTAAGACGAACACGTGACTGCTTGTAATACACACACTAACATCTTCAGAATTCTTCGTTATGAAGTTTCAAGATTTACCGTCAGTTTAACCACTCAGAGGATCTCTCTCTAGCCACGATGATTTAATTTTCTCATCGAATGACTCGTGAGAAAGACTTTGTAGATTAAACCATCGTTCAACTCCTCGGTTGGGTTCACTCTGCTGCATTCACTTCGCGCTGATCTACAAGCATCGTAAAGTGAAGAGGTGGTAATCTTCTTGATGCTTTCGTTAATTTTCTCATAGCACTGCTTCTACGTGTATTTTCGAATAGCGATGTTAGCAAAAATCTTCGAATAGCGTAGTGAGATTTAAAAAATCTCCGAATAGTGATGCTTACAAAACCTTCGAACAGTGTAGTGATATTTACAAGACCCTCTTACAGTAATGTTTGCAAAATCTTCGATTAGCGATGTTTATTTCTTTTGAGTGCGTTGCGGTAGAGAGGGATGGGCGGGGCGGCTAGACTTATGAGATACGAGAGATATGTTTGTCGGATAACTCATTTATAACAACGTATCGCTATATGTGTGTGTGTGTGTGTGTGTGTATTGTGTATTTTTTAACAGTTTCTCAAGTTTGTGCAGCCAGTACCTCACGAATTACCTTTCGTGCAAGCCTGTGTACTCGAAATGGATCAGAAATTTTAGTATTTGTTATTCTCTGTTAGGCTTGATTAAGTTGACCTATGTTAACTATATTTCTGTTTAATTATCTGATTACGAAACTAAAAGAAAACGGGTGACTTACGTCTGGCATGCGTTTCCTTATGAGCAGTACAAAATAATATCGAGGATTATCTACTTATTGCTGTGACTCTTCTACATATAGAGCACTACAGAAAACGTGACATTATGGGAAGACTTAGCAAGTTTATTTAGGTACAGGTACACATAAGTTCAATTATCATACATAGTAACATACGTGTCAATTACCTAGAATAGCCCCCCAAAAAAGTCAAAGTGACTTATTTCCATTGGAATCTCACGTCAGGCGGTGCTCAAGCAAGGATTTTAATTAGTGGCGTTGCCTGTTTACCTGTAAAAACTTGCGCTCGCTGCTCGCAACAGTAAGACATAGTCACAACACTGAAATTTGGAAAAATGCCTCTAGGTTTTGGGGGTTATGCTAGGTAATTTACACATAAGTACGGTTTTTTATCATACATAATAATATGTGTACCTGTACCTAAATAAACTTACCCCAAGATTTGGTCTCGAGGTGTGACCAGCGTGGTCGTGATACCTGGTCACCACACGACAGTTCAGCGAGTAAAATACATTTGCGAAACTATCATATGTAAGTAATGACACACTCGCTGATCTTCGGAGCATATACAGCCGAGACTATGAATTTCACTCTGACGAAATCGTAATGACACGATTGCAAACAAACCATACCACGGGTGGGGTTTGAACCCGCGGTCAGTGTGCCTCAAAACTCCAGACCGTCGTGTTAGCCACTGGGCCAGCTAGCATCAGTAATGCTCATCCAACTAGGTATATTTCTACACCGTAGGAAGGTTAGCATAGGCAACACTGTGACCACAAATGTAAGTGGCAGTGGCTAACGCGACGGTCTGGAGTTTTGAGACACTCTGACCGCGGGTTTAAACCCCACCCGTGGTATGGTTTACTACGAATTTCATTTTCCTCTATGAATTTACAAGCTAAGAGCTGTTATCCTACCTCAACCCATTTTAAAGCCCCAGACTTATCTAAGGTATACATACTACCAGGTCTTCAAGATACCACCCACAACAGTCGGCTGACACCCATGTACCTATGTACCAGGCGAACAGGGGCTGCAGTTGAAAGAATTTCCGATACGTGTTCACCAGTTCAATTGATCACTGTCTTTTAAGATGCCGTTGAATTCGTTACCAATAAGGTCTATGATTATATTGTTGCATTGTGGGAAAACCCGCATTATACTACTATACTACAAAAGAATTACATGGAGGGAACAGCTACAATGTGCTACATCTATATTCTATATTTTGGGAACGAGAGCTAACTATGCTTTCCTGTAGTGTATCCAATGGGATTGGTTTCGAGCATTAGTTAATACAATGTCAGCCTGAGCTGGGGGACTCCAGTAGGGTGGTGAAGATATAAATTTCATTATAGAATGAGTTGAGCACATGAGTGAGGCTGTGAAGAAGACCCTGACTTCCTTCTCGAGAGCTTGGACTCACAGCATAAACATTTCGCAGAATATAAGAGACGGCAGTGTGTCTTGTGCAGTGTTTGTAAGAAATGAGTGTGTGTGTGTGTGTGTCAACTCATCTCTCTTTCTCCTCTCTCTCTTCATCTCTCTCTCTCTTTACACAAGATTTTACAAGGCTAAATTTGCGGTTCCTAATTTTATTTACAAGTAAAGAGCTGTTGCATCAGCTCATCCTACATCATCTCTCTCTCTCGTGCAATGTTAAGTGAGAAATCTTGCTACTATTCCAACATGGGACTCCTGTAAATAAGGAATGAAAAATTCAACAATTTTGCTTATGGGGAAAAAAACTTGTTTACACCTCAGAACATTTATTAAATGAAGCGTTTTACCACGAGTAGTTTCCTCAGCCCTGATGCAGCCACTTGTGGTCAAAACGTCTCCTTACCAATTTTCTTTTAGGGTGGTGAGAAACCATCAATTATTTATTCATTGAATGCAATTTCATAATTTCATTATAAATCCTACGAAGAGGTATACATGCATGAGCTAGAATAAACAGATTTACAAAAACTAAAATATTTCCTCTGTTTGCTAATGATTATACAATTTACAACGATTTTAAATATGCTTGGAGAAGCCTTATCATCTAACATGATCCCTGACAACAACTCTTTTCCCCGATTGGTAACTCATGAATTCCCTTTGAAAATTATGTGTAATGTTAATTGAGAAGCAAAAATCTGAAAAATCTATACGAATATTGATAGAAAATTTGCTAAGAATTTGCTATCTTTGCTGACGACTGTTATGGAGAAAACCCACAAGTGTACATTAAGTTTTGCTGAAACAAAGTTTCGCTCATCATAGAGAGCAACTTTATCACAATTAGAACATGTCCCTCACCTGTACATTTTTTGCATCTTCTATTTTTTAAGTTTGCTTTCCGAGCCTTTTTGGAACAATTATCAAGAGGGGAGCCTAATTTATTTGTTTTAGTTCTGATCTCATAATTGCATCAAGTGTTAATCGCGTCGCGTGGATGACATGCCCTCTACTTCAGCCATCACACGGTCAACATACGGTAAAACACTATTGTCATTATGGATTTTGTTTTTCCATTGCACAGCAACGAAAGTGAAATTGTCTACCCAGACATACAAATGATCAGCTCACAAGGTTCTGCATTCTTAGTACTTCTGTTTTGGGAAATAAGAGATGAGTTTAAAGTGACTTTTAGAATGCAGAATTGTAGATCTGAGTTCAGCTGTCCAACCCTCCACAACGTATAATATTAATTCTCTCTTTCTCTCTCTGACTCTCTCTCTCTCTCTCTCTGACTCTCTCTCTCTCTCTTTCTCTCTCTGACTCTCTCTCTCCCTCTCTCTCTCTGCCTCTCTCTCTCTGACTCTCTCTCTCTGACTCTCTCTCTCTGACTCTCTCTCTCTGACTCTCTCTCTCTGACTCTCTCTCTCTCTCGACGAGTGCCTTTGACAACAAGTGAATAACACAACTGGCTAAGTAATGAGTACGCGACTGAAGAAGCCTACTGTGTAGGCGAAACGTTTCAGAATAAAGATACCTAACTGTTGAATATGTATTTTACCTAACAATGAGTAATGACATTATCATCTCAAAGAAATTTTGTTATTTAGTATTTAACCTTTATGTGTTATTAAATGCTCGTTGTGTAATAAGAATTCCCTTTATATTGAACTTAATCATTATAATTTTAATATATATATGCCTCATTGGGAGCAGCGACTTTTGAAAATATATATATATATATATATATATATATATATATATATATATATTATAATATAATAATATATATATATATATGCAATAAGATCACAGTAAACAGTGATTTCAGAATATTCAAAAAATCCTTTTTTTGATGTATTGTCTTTATAGTTCCTTGATAAAGTGAGAAGTCGAAGCCCTTTGGGAAATTTTATTATTCTTCACAGTGGGTTTGTTTTATATATATATATATATATATATATATATATATATATATATATATATATATATATATATATATATATATATATAATTTTTTTTTAACCACAACAGTGGTATTAATCAATAACACACTGCTGAAAGGATTCGAACCCGTGTTGTACTGGTGCCTCATGGTAGCAGGAACCACATGACGCTTTAAACCATAGGACCACCCACTCTACTAGGGTTGGGTGGTCCCATGTTCAATCTACTAGCGCATGTTTTGAATAATATATATATATTATATATATATATATATATATATATATATATATAATATATATATATATATATATAAAATTTTCTGGCAGCTCTTACGTTTTACCAACTCTTGTGCTAATGACGGGTGTTAAAATATTTAATTTAGAACATATTATTTTATTCGTTTGATGGGGTAAACCTGTATGGATCATACAGCACCTTGAGAATAGGAGTAATGAGGTCGAATACAAAAAATAGAAGAGTACTTCCAGTTCCTTGGATAACGAGCCCTTCAACGTAGTAATCCCCTACCCATCTCGAAGACTAAATATGATGTAGATATTCTTTATTGCTAAATTTTGACGTAACATACAATTATTTCAGTTGATAACGTTATCCTTTTCATTATAACATTATTTTTAGTTTAAAGATTAAAAGTCTCAATTCCGTGGCAGGAAAAAATTACAAATAACCCACACTTAGGATGTTTATGAAAAGATTTTAGTATGTGTTAACGTGGGCTGATGTAACGGAATAAGAATTGTTGTTCTTTTCTCCTTGCATGCTGACACCGAGGTTTCCCGGGAACATGGGCGAAGATGCAGATAAACAGGCTCTTGGAAGATGCGCAAAGTTGGTCGCTACTGATGGCGGGCTACGTCAGAGAGACGGTTGTACTGCATGATTAGTCGTTTGAACCAGGTTAATGGCTACTAGCTTTCCGTCAAAGATGTTAAACAGCGCGTTCATTCGCTCGTGTCAGGTACATTGCTACTAGCGGAAGAGTACGTCGGAGAGGGTTAAATAATGTGTTAGTTCGCTCATGGGAGGTGGTTCGCTACCAATAGTAAACGTTAGAGATGGTTGAACAACATGGTCATTTGCTCGAGGTAGGTTGGCTGCAAGTTGCAGACTTCGTCACAAAACATAGTTAAACAGTGTGTTCGTTCGCATGAGGTAGGTTGATTACTACTAGCGGTAGACTTATGTTATAAACATAGTGAGTGAACCCTAAGTGTTCGAGCAAGCAACAGCGCAGCAACATGCAGATTCACGCAAACAAACATTTGCCAACTCATACATGCTCGCGCGAGTGATAATACCACGGTACATAAGTCTTTTTTTTAACTCGCGCAGATCACACACAGATGTTTCCTCATTTCGTAATATGATTTTTTAAGTTTTTAAAAATGATAAGAAAACATTAATGTATCCACCGCATTATCGACAAATCTAACAATGATAGCAAGTTTAATCTTTTTTAATTTAAATATATATATATATATATATATATATATATATATATATATATATATATATATATATATATATATAT
>NC_091351.1:4944034-4974034 GCF_038502225.1 Cherax quadricarinatus
CAGGGTTTGACAAGGTTAGGTTAAGGATCCTTAGCATTACTGACAAGCTATTACAAGTTAAGGATTCCCAACTTTATTGACAAGCTACCTCTCTTTCTCATTGCTCTCCGAGGGCAAAATCTCTAATAATAATTCGAAAACAAACATTTCACCCCCCCCTTTTTTTTGTACAGGCGAGATATCCTGCTTTGCAGCAGCACGAGTAAGTGATTGGTTCTTAACAGTGATCTATACATGGCAGTGGGCAGTGCTGCATGTATCATCAAATAGCTCAATTTATCAATCTGCGATTCACATATGCACATTGAACAATTATCAAATGCGTATCGTGAAAGATTAATGTTGAATTGTGAGCAATATAAATACAGAAACATATATGTAGATGTATGAGAGTGTTTGTTCGGAAAAATATTGCAACTGTTGAAAAAGATGTATTGATATGGTTCGGATATATAAATATTCTTCTTATTTTTAGTATTTTATTTGTGTTCTGAAGTGAAATGAGAGGTGCCAGAAAATACGGGTGCCACAGACAAGCAGAGGGTGCCACAGACAAAATGGAATGAGCTACAGATGTGATACAACAAGTGTAATAGGAAGGTACGGAAAATAAAGAGGAGCCAAAGAGCATAAAAGAGGAACGAAAGAGCATGTAAGAAGTACCAAAGAGCATATAAGAAGTGCTAAAGAGCATATAAGATGTAAAAAGAGCACTTAAGTGCCAAAGAGCATATAAAAGGTTCCACATAAAATAAAAAAATGCCACAAAGCAAACAGAAAAGAGTACACCTAAAAGGAATCACAGAACGGGTTGGGTTTGGAAAGCAGCCATGGGTTTGAATCCCACCCGTTCCGTGATTTGTTTACATTCGTGTTATATCGATTTCCTGAGACATCACACATTGTTGTAGAATCACCATCACTACTGAGCTTATCGTAAGAATAATCTCCTCTCCATAACACTGCATCAGAAAATTCTTTTTGGGTTAACCTGGACAGTTAGTAACCCATTATAACCCACAAAAGCCAGTGTGGCCAGATCAAGTAGGCTGTGGTGGATGTGTAGGGCAGAGGGCCTCCAGCAGCAACAACCTGACTGGCTAGGTTAACACCCGACGAGCCTGGCCCATGGCCGGGTTCCAGGAGTAGAAACACTCTTGAAACTTATCAAAGGTAAAAGTACCCTTTCATCCTCTTCCTCAGGAAGAGGCTCAGCAATTGGCTGACCTCCAAGTACCTAATTACTTTTTTATCTGTGGTATTTAATGCACAGAAGTTGATGGATAGGACGCATGTGCAACACTTGCGTATCTTTATTGGCAATAAAGATTCCCAAATGGTGCAGATATGTCTTATTAATCTTCCTAATTGCTATGAGAAAAGGGGCAACAGGTGAAAGGTAATAAGCTTATAATGAGAAATATGTAACAAGTTTGCAATATATTTAATTTTAAATGGCAGATTTAAAATCACTTAAGTTCGAAAAAGACTAAATATTTAGGCAGGAACACCCCAGGATTATTGTTCGCGTGGGAAAGCGTTAAAGCCGCAGGGATCACACAACGCCTGGGAAATGGCAGGTAATCTGCCAGATCGAGAGGGGAGGGTAGCTCCAATTCATTTGATCAAGAGATCTCCACCGGTATCAAGGCACTCCTTGATACCAGTGGAGTATCAAGGATTGCCTTGATACTCCACATCTGGAAAAAAAAGGTACACAAAAACACCTGAGAGAACGTAGGCTGTGAGATCAAGACGAAGACGGGGGAGACTCCACTAAACTGCCCCTCAAAGTAAATTTGAGTTGGTGTGTCGATAGATGTGTCTATGAAAGATGAGGCGAATCTCAGAGAGAAAGATACGACAAAGATTAACAGCAGTCTTGAAGATTCTGTGAAAATGAAGCTTATCGGCGGATGCCAAAAAAAAAAAGGTATGTAACAGAAGTTAATTGTGCAAACGTGTTTTTATAGTGTGAGACATGGTCTCTAAATGTTGCTAGAGGCAGTGGTGATGCCTTGTTTAGAGCAATATGTTGTGTAAATATTATGCAGGGTATAAGGGTAAAAAATTATGGGATGAAAGGTAAAATTGAAAGTATTTTTTTTACTGACGCCACTAGGCACTATAGAATACCTTTTTCCGGCGCTGAAAACTTCCAGCAGGTACTGAAGTTTTCTTATGGGAGTGGAGGAATGAAGTGTTTTTCTTACAGAGGATATGGCATTTCCACCAGGATTGGAGTTTTCTAACTTTATTTCGCCAGAATGATGCGATCCATAGCAGCCGACTGACACACACACACACACACACACACACACACACACACACACACACACACACACACACACACACACACACACACACACACACACACACACACACACTTTTACTGCTGGGTGGGCTCTAGCATCGTGGGTGCAAGGAAACTGGACAGCGCTAAGAAATCGAACCCAAAACCTTGCGATTGATAATCGAATGCGAGAAAACGAGGGATAAGGATTTGTTCAAACGACTCGGCCGTGTAGAAAGGAAGAGGCAATATATTTTCACCAAGAGGAAGAAAAAACAATGGGTAGGGGGACATCTCATTAATATTTGGAAGGATAGTGTGAACGAGGTTTTAAGTGGTAGGGGCTTAAGCATGCAGCAGGCTTTTGTGAGCTTGTTAGATCACAGTGGAGCGGAGACGGGTGATTTTGGGATTTAACATAATGATGGAGTGTGAGTAAGGTAACATTCTTGATGGAATTCAGGAGAAGCCAAACTTGAGTTCTCGTGGTGAATAGTACAATTTCTGAACTCTGAAATATGTACAGCGATATTATTATTCGGAGAGTCACTGGAAATGGGAAGTTTGAGCAGTTCTGTAGGAACCAGTTCGCTCTGTTCTATTTTCTTGTGGTTGAAAAACACTGTTGAACAACTCTGCATAGCACTTTCGTACTTTGAGTTAATTTCTCAATGATTTTCGTTGTAGTTCCATTGCTGCTTTCACACTTTCTACCTCACATGCTTGTGAAAGGGGGGTGGAATGAATGGAAGCTTAATTCTTTCGTTTTGCAATCATATCAGGTGCTTGTAAAGTTGCAGATATGAGTAGGAAGTCCAGGTAGATTCGTTGAAGGGAACGACCACCTCTAGAACTTTACTGGGGACCCTCATCCTCAGAGAAGACAATAAACGTACCTCAGGGAAAACTCAAGGTTCTCCCCGGAGCTGTTTGAATATTTTATTCTCCTACCACCCCCTATATTTTTATGCTACATGCTGACTTTATTAATAGACAGCATAAACTGATAGAGAACACAAACATGAATACATTGGCACAATATATCAAAGGTTATGAATCTCCTCAGCTCCGAAGCCGGACGCGAGCCCAATATGCAACATGCATTTCCCCTCTGAATGGCCACGCTGAGGCGCTGGAACACGAAAGTGGCTGCCCTTGGGTCCCTGGTGGTGTCGATAAGTCTGGAACCCAGATCTTTAAGGAAAAAAGTGGCATTTTGTCCCCATGATTCAAAAGGTCTCTGATCCCACTGAGACAAATTGATACTGTTGGCTTATATCCCTGTACATGCCTATCTTGCACTCCTGCTTGTGATCAGCAGCTCCTCCCTATCGCCCGAATAGGTAAAATTGGTCCTTTAACAAAACCTCATTCCTATAAATTTTTCCTATACCTTTAAAGATATATTTTTTTCATTTATATTACTGCAAAAATAAAAATTTTGTACCAAAAGAGCCCTAGAAAACTTACCTAACTTTATTATAACACGAGAAACTTAATTTAGCCTAATACAACTAAATATATTTTAGAGAAGTTTACAATAATTTAATAATAAACAAACACAATGAAATACATTTTTTTTTCGCTAGGTTCATTATGATTTTTGCGAAGTTATTGCATATACAAATTTTCGCTAGCCGGCAAAAAGAGCGTTGCTATTTAAGCAAAAATCGCAAGTTTTCCCTTTTCGGCACATTATATAACCTCAGTCTTCCCTGAATCACGTTCCTCTTCCCCAGTCACTTGAAGAGGTGGTACCTCTGTTTTATATTCATATTCACAGAATTAAAACTACACTCAAACATCCAGTTACTAGTGTTTGTACTATGGTCTTAAATTATTTTTCAGAGGAACTTTTATCCTCTTGCACCACCGTCCACAGGATGGATATGGGGTGCAAAATAAACTAGCCATTTCGGTTTGCAAAATCTATAAAAAATCTAATCCTCGACGTTCCAGAAACTCCTGATCGTTAACGCTTCATCAGTTTTTATTTTTAAAACTTTTTCATGTGTAAAAAATATTACTTTGGTTATAATTTACAGAGATTTGTGTGTGTGTAAGGTTGTGTGTGTCTGGTGACTCTCCTGCTGCTTTGTTCATTAGTCTGTTTCTCTTTTTCAACTAGATACGATTTTGCGTCGGAATTTGTGTGTGTGTGTGTGTGTGTGTGTGTGTGTGTGTGTGTGTGTGTGTGTGTGTGTGTGTGTGTGTGTGTGTGTGTGTGTGTGTGTGTGTATACGCGCGCGTATCCGTGCGTGTGTGCATGCGTGCGTGAGCGCCCCCGCAAACGCGTTTGCGGGGGCGCTCACGCCTGGGTCTGGGCATTATTTATCCAACTTTTCCATTTCATTGAAAAATACTTCAGCTAGACTTGATGCTTATAAATGCATGAAGGATACAAAGCAATAACTTGAGTCCAATTTCAAAACAGTATACTTAGATCACATTAATGTTTACTTTTATTGGCTGCACGAGAAAAATAGCGAGAGAGAGAGAGAGAGAGATTAAATTTTAACATGGGCGAGTATTGGGGCTTTACACAGCATGTATTTTATGCTTCATATTTATTACCAATAAAATGTTATGCCTACATTTTCTTTGATATTAGTTTTGTGATATTTCGACAACAGGCAACACAACATCAAACACAGCTCTATACAAATATAATTTCGAACTGGGGAGGGAAAGTCTGGCAATAAGGTACATTTAATGGTAATCTCCCGTGTGTGTGTGTGTGTGTGTGTGTGTGTGTGTGTGTGTGTGTGTGTGTGTGTGTGTGTGTGTGTGTGTGTGTGTGTGTGTGTGTGTGTGTGAACTCTCATGCGCACGCGCACATACTTATAGAATGTTCTGAGCTCAAGCTCCTGAATTTATCTCACCTTTCTGGCGAGCATTCACAGAGCTTTGTCTTAGGCAGGATGAGCTTGATCTTCCCGGGCCCCTCCTCATGAACCTCAGGTCAATGGTGCAGTTGGATTATACTCTCTGGACGCTTAACATGTCTTGATTTTATTCCATGAAAGGAATTTGCCTCTTTTCCATTACTAATTATTTTAATATGCAAAAAAGCAAGACTCTCAGTTTTTGTACCTTTCTTGTCCGTCCCTACTTTTTTCTATACTTCACAAGACTTTTAATATCTTTGGAATGATCGTGTTACCCTTGAGCCTTCATTTGTCCGCTGGTGTGAGTTTTAGTTCCTGTGATTATTCCTTCAAGTTCACGTTCCGAAACTCCTGGACCAGCTTGACTGCAGGCTTAGGAACTTCTCGAGTTCATGTGCTTAACAAGGTGAGACTTCTACAGCGGTGCTGCATACTGGAGACAACATGCCAGTGATGTTTTCAGGGTTGGGTGTACGAGCCTCAAGAGTGTCTTCAGATAATTTAATCCTTGATTCCCATTTTTGCTAACTACAGGAGTGGTTTTCCTCTTAAACTATTCAACATCCATCGTTGCCCGCCCTTCTCCACTAGTCGACATCTACTAAAATCAGAGTCCAACAAACCTCCTGTTGGACCATTCCAACAAATTGTCCTAGCAGCCTATGCTCATTCCATGAGCTAGGTGAAGGGGTTCCTATTAGGCCTGGAAACAACAACGGAAATAAGATAGTTATAATTCGACTATCAGCGGGAGTCATCACCCGAAAGTACAACATACGCAGAAGAACATTTTCGAAAGGTAACATTTCAGGTGAAATGTTGAATGTATGCATTTAGTATTTATACACGTAATATATACGTAGCATGAGCGTGCGCATGTATGCATTTTCGTATATTTTTTAATAAGCAATTATATATGCTTGTTTTGTTTAAGCAGTCTGGTAGCTATCGTGTCTGAAACATCTAACTGTACATCCTTATATGTGTCTCGCCCGGGGCTGCAATTTCTTCTTTCAGTACTCATGGTGATATCCTATCAGGTCTAATAACCTTTGCCATATCCGGCTCTTTCAAGTGTTCACTCCCTGAGCCCTCATCAGAAAAAGTTCCTTCGCTCTGTTTTGACACTCCTCAACACCTCTGTTTTCCGTTCATAGTCTTCCATCCATCTTAAATCTGACATCTTGACCTTCCCTTTCTCTCTTGTTTCCGAAGTTGACTTCTTTACATATTTAGCTGCAGCTCGGCCAGGCATTGTACTTTTGAAGCGCTTTGCATTTTTTCCAGAGTGGCAGGGTTTTTTGAACAGGCTGACAACACTGTCTTGTCAGCCATGTAGCAATTTTAAATATTAAATTTATACACAGGCTTCCCTGTGTTTCTCGTGTGTATCTTTCTGTCAATGTATGTATCAGTGTCCTCCAGGAATTTGTGTGTCAAGGTGTCCAACACTTTTCCAGTCAACCCATGGACAGAGCATCCTCTTAATAACAGTGTTTTAGTATTACTTACACACGGGTGACTGATACAAGAGCCTTAAACCGTGATTAGCTGACATGCGTCAACTACGCTCGGTGGCTCCGGCTTTCAGTTCGCGCTTCAGGACTTCATATTTCATTTATTGCCATTGTGGTATGCAAACAATAAGTGAAAAATCCCCATAGATTTTAGGAGGAGGATTTGCTATGAAACACACTTATTATAATTATTGAAAAGCGCCTGAGGAACGGGAGGTAAACAGATTTGATCCTCAGCATGAAAGATGATCTATAATACCTAAATGAGCCTTAACTGGCAGGATGTAGAAGGTAAGGATCAACATCCGATGACATAAACACGTACAAATACTGTAGGTAGGCAAGAAGTGGAGAGATTAGATTGAAAAAAGTGGCAAAGGCCAGTTCTAGTCACAACTTCAAGAGGCGAAATGAACGGCTCAAGAGGTCAGAAAAATTAGTGAAATCAGTCAACAATAATTAAGAGGACGGGAAATAAGCATCGACCCCTAAGAAGACACTCATGGCGAAACGTTACCTCAATGTCTTAAGATGTTCATGCGTCTTTTGTACTCGTCTAATTGTACTAAGACAATTAGGAGAGTATATACACACGGCCTATCTGACTAACTCAAAGTAGAAAGAACTGAACACCCTCTCTACTACGTTTCCTACGAGATGTATTCGATGCTTAATATAGAAATTCCAGACCATTTAAGAGCCTATTGTCTGAACTTACATGGAGACAAAAAGATGGGCTTCGATCCTACTAATTACGGAGGCAGTGACGCAGCGGATTCTTGGTCCTGAGAGAGGGGGATGGAGGCTGGGGACAGGTGGGGGGGAAGGAAGGGGTGAGAGGGAAAAGGTAAAGAGGAAAGGGGGGAGGGAGATGATGGGGGATGGGAGGAGAAATCACTCCGGATGTTATGCTGTCTGGGACTTAATTATGGTAGGGGGCTGGTGTATGTCGTGGGCCTGAACTGACGGGCCCACCACATGGCTGGTCATGACACGTCAGATTATCACATGGATGATTGCCACATGGACGACCTATCACGACCTATCACCGGGTTATTTGTGTATTGTTCCAATCACGGTATTGTGTCTTTTTATTTCTGGACCACTACATGGTTTAAATATCATTGTGCGAGTCACACAAGGCTGATTTATCACTGCACAATTAACCCGCACATAGGAGAAAGGAAAGCTTACGACGACTTTTCGGTTCGACTTGGACCATTTACACAAACTTTGTAAATAGTCCAAGTCGGATTGAAACGTCGTCATAAGCTCCTCTCTCCTATGTGCGGGTTATTTGTGTATTGTTTCAATCACGGTATTGTGCCTTTTTGTCCTGTCTGATTTATCACTGACTCACACATCGATTATCTATAACTAGACGACTCACACATTTTTGTATCACTGACTCACACATGACTTATCTATAACTAGGCTACTAACACATGGTAATAAAGTTGGTAGAATTACCGACAATATGTAAAGTAAAAGGACACAAGTGCAACTAATGTGACATTTATTGTGGCAACGTTTCGCTCTCCAGGAGCTTTATCAAGCCATTACAAACAATACATGGACACAGAGGGTATATAAAGGCTCAGAGTGAGGTGAATACTAGTGAGGTACCATTTCGATGTTCACTATAGGATAGGATAGGATACCACTAGTGAACATCGAAATGGTACCTCACTAGTATTCACCTCACTCTGAGCCTTTATATACCCTCTGTGTCCATGTATTGTTTGTAATGGCTTGATAAAGCTCCTGGAGTGCGAAACGTTGCCACAATAAATCAATAAATATCACATTAGTTGCACTTGTGTCCTTTTACTTTACATACTAACACATGGTTGATGTGCCACTAAGTGACTCACTAGTGATAGTTATAATAAATAGGTGACTACAACATACCTATTATTAAATGTTTATCAACTCAAAATTGATAACATAGAGCTTGAAAAAGGACTGCATCAACACGAATCATCGGAGTGTAAAAGCTGGGCCCAAGAGGTAGAGCTCCGTCGTTGCTCCTACCACCCTATCTTCTTTTTTTCACCAACAGGTGTAACACATGTTACACAAGACTTAAACAATACAGTAATGGTACAAAAATAGCATATAGTGTATATATGAGGTTTGACGAATATATTGCTACGTAATTATCAAAATTTACAATATGAAAATCTTATACAGGTACCTGGAGCTGCTCCTACCTCCTGTAGGTGCTATTTATTGAGTACATACGTCACTGTTCCCTTCAGTTTGTTCTACTCATGTGAGGAATATGTGCATAGGGATGGAAGTTATGTGGGAATGTGTCATACCAGAAGAAAAAAACATTTTAGTTAGCATGAATGTAAGTTTTGAAGTTGTAACAGCCAATACAGTTTTAACACACCTGCCGCCTCCTACCGAGTTAGAGTAACCCAAAATAAAGGAAACGTACTCACCGTTATTCACCCAATCGCTGTCTTGATAGAAGTGTGCTGATATCACAAGTCAGATAAACCCCCTCCCCACCCTCTTGAACCGGAGTCAATATAAACCAAGAGAGATAACCAAACCAACACAATATAAACAAGTCATTGGCTCGTGTTATTAATGGTACACAGTATCAACACATTGATGAATAAGACACATGTAAATAAGGATACCCAAGTGCTGCACATGTATTTTTTTCGCGAAATCTCTGACTCAACTGGAGTTGCGCAGACGCGCAGTTGTACATAACCTACCGTCACACAGATGAACAACACTTGTTTTAATCTATGCAGGTACAACAAACTGCAAACACCTTGTCTTCACTACTGGCCCGTGTGGGGGGGGGGGAGGAGGCAACAAAAACAGGACAAGGATGGAGGAAAAAGGGAGGAAATTTGATTGTTTTTGTTGTCCTTATTTCAAATTACACTAAGGATATGTATCTCTCACAATAGCACACTTAGGATAAAATAAATTACTCACTATATCCTCCTCTTTTAACCTCTCTACTTCCTTTCATTACTAGTAACCTGTCTCTCCTTCCTTCTCCCCTCTTGTCTCTCTCCCTGTCTCTGTCATTCCCCAATTCTTTCTCCACCCATTCCTCCGTCTCATCCTCTCTCCTTCCTTCACATTACTACCAGTTCTCCAAGTTGTCCAGTCACTCCCTAATCCTCAGACATTACCACCTGTTACTTCCCTCATAATCCCTTCCCAATCAAGCCAGACTTTCCAATCAGTTATCCCCCTCCCTCTACCTTACGGGTCTTTAATAGCAAGCTTTTGTTCGCGCTGTATAAGTATCATATCGAATACTGTAGCAGCACATTACTGATGTATCCGATTATTCTAAATATAAAATAAAATAAGGCTATTTAATTAAGTTTCCTCTACCTAACGAGACCAGTTACCCTTTCCCCTTTATATTTTTCCCTTTTCACAATTTCCCCTCATCCTCATAATACCCTCTTACAGAGCTAGTTCATTCTCCAATCCTTCCTCTCTCTCTCTCTCTCTTTCCTATTCCACAAAGATGGCCTCTCTCATACCTGTTCCACAGAGGTCTCTCTCACGCCTATTCCACAAAGATGGCGTCTCTCATAGCTATTCTAAAGAGATGCCTCTCTCATGCCTATCCCATAGAGAAGGCCCTAATCCGACCAAGCCCCAATCCCTGCCCTGAGTCTGAAGCGTATTAAATGACCCACCCGGGGTTCCTGATCGCATTTCTGCTCTTCTGTCACGCATAAAACAACGATGTGGATGCCATGCCTGGGATACCCGCCCTTGGTATCCCCCTATCTCAGTCCCGCCCACTGTTATTCCCTTCCCGCTTCCCCCCCTTCCACATACAACTCATGGGCGTCTGTGGTCATTACTACCACTGTTGTCACCATTGTCACCAATCCTGCGATTAGTGCCACCACAATACCATTGCCAACACGCTTCCCTATCGTTCAAAGGACACTAAGGCAAATACAGCAAGGGTAGAAATGTTACTAGTTGATTCCGGGGGGTCACCTCCCCCCTCTGCCAGGTCAGGCCTGCTGGTTACTCGCCTGAACTGGAACTAGAACTGTAAATTAGAACCTAGAAAACAGATTCCGCTACTGATGGAACTTTTTTTACATAGATGAGTTTACAGAAGAGCTGTTATCATTCCTCAGCTCATTTCAAAGACAAACCCCTGTACCTAAGAACAGATGAAGCTCTACCTAGGATGCGACCCACTAGAAGTACCTACTTACTGCTATGTGAACAAAAACAATAACTGTAAGGAATCATGCCCAGGGTTTCCACCCGCTACTAAATGATCCACTATGTTAATTATATAAAGTTCCTTGCAACATTTTTTAACTCTTATGACTAAACAAATACTGTTTTGTTTTACTTAAAGTTAGACTAGGTAAAGTTAATCTAGATTAATTTAAATAAGGTTAAGACAGGTTTGAAAAAGTTAGCTTGGGTAAGCTAGGTTGCATAAACCGGTAAAGAGCGTTTTAAACTAAAAATTAGAAAATTTAGAAAGAGACCACAAGCCTAGCAAACGCGATTATCAAGCATAATCAGAAAACGTTGAAATCTGCACGAGAATGGGTTGAATATTTGTGTGTGCTCACCGCTCCTTTCCAGGCAGGAGAGATAGCAGAGCTGGAAAATGTACAGAGGCCATTTACTGTCCTCATAGGTACAATAAAACATCTATACTACTGGGAACGCCTCAGAGCACTTGGAGAGCACTTTCTGGAACGGAGAGATGAGATGCCTGATAGTTTGCTCGTGGAAAACACATGAAGGTCAGGCTTCCAATCTACAGTATGGAGTAAAAGATGTGAGAGAAATTCACGAAAAACCCATACATGGGAGAGGACCTATAAGAAAACGTTTGGGCCCGTCCTGGATTATTGTCAAGCTAATTGTGACTTGACAGTGAAGAATTACAGACATTTGCAACATTTTGATATCTTTAACTGTATGTAGACTTCTCGCCATCTAGTGGCTTTATCAGTACAAGTCATGGACATAGAAATATATACAGCAAAGCGTGGAAGATGAAGTAATCAGTCCCTCACCTGGTCTTAGGCTGAGGGACTGATTACCTCATCTTCCACTCTTTGCTGTATATATTTCTATTATGTCCTTGAATTGTACCGACAAAGCCACTGGATGGAGAAACGTCTACAAGTAAAGATACTCACATGTTGTACATGTGTTTAATTCATCTTCTCGGTAATGAATACCACCGATGTACGACTTGACAGTGATCCAGCACGGACCGAAACGCCTTCGAAAGAATCTTCTCCCAAGTGCAGGTTTTCGGTATTGTGATTTTAATTCTTTAAGTTAGAAAAAACGTTGAATAAACCCAGTGAAAAGCAGGAGCGCCAGAGGGATGGACTAAGGGATTGAAGACTCTTCATCCATCTACAAGCAATTGAAAGCAACGTAGTCAGAACAGAGGAAGAACTTTTAAAAAATAAACCAGACCTGGCAGTCACAGCCTGTTTAAGAAGAAAGTCAACAATAATCTAGCCTCTGGCTGATCTTTCCAGAGCAGGAGGAGTCTGGAAAACAGACATGATCTGGAAAACAAAACATGATCCAGGCATGCAAGCCTGGATCATGTTTTGTAAGTGGAAGACTGTAGATGAATGCTTCAGAGAACCGACAAGCTGATAAATTAGACACATTGCAACACTTGGGTATCTTTAATGAGGAAACGTTTCGCCACACAGTGGCTTCATCAGTTCATACAAAGGAGAATCGTGAAGAACAGGAGGAGTATGAGGTAATCAGTCCCTCAGCTTTGAGTCGATGTAATCAGTCCATGAATCATAGAATTCAGCATATATACGAAGAAGTGGCTTATATACTGTATATACTGTGGAAGACGTATCGAACTGACAAGTGGGCGAAAAGGAATAAAAACAGCGAAAGCGAGAGTATTATAACACTGTTTTGGTCAAAAAGAACTTTATCACGTCAAATAACTTGATAACGACTCTCTTACCGATGATATGCCTGTAAACGGTGTCGAGAGTTGTCTACGCTCGGGTCCTGTCAAGGGCCAGGCTTCCTTGATGATTACCAGTTCAATCAGGCTGTTGCTACTGGCAGCTCGCTGACCAAGATATCCATCAGAGCTTGTTTTCCAGCACTTACCGGAGGTAGTGATCGAGTTTCCACATGAAACTTCTACTCTTTCTCCAGCATCTTTTCTGATACAGGTTGTAGACAAGTAGTGTATTTTATTTATTGGTACAACAAACAGTAAAAAATGTCTGTTTTCCAGCTCTGAAATCTCTGTTACTTTGAACGGAACTGTGAACACAGAGCA
Source organism: Cherax quadricarinatus (assembly GCF_038502225.1). NCBI lineage: Eukaryota > Metazoa > Arthropoda > Malacostraca > Decapoda > Parastacidae > Cherax > Cherax quadricarinatus. The sequence continues at coordinate 4,957,052 of NC_091351.1, forward strand.
CTGTTCTAGAGGTGAAAACACTTGTGTTTTGAATAGTACGATCAGTGACATTATTTCTCTTGTTCTGAAAGGTTTCATTATCTCCCTTGACTGTTTCTGACCTTAAATACATTTGTCTAATTGTCTTTTATAAATGACAGGTCATCTGATATAAGTATTATGTACTTGTAAATGGTCCTGCATTATGTATCCTGTACTTGTTTTGAGTGTTCCACTCTTTCCATATCTGATGTGTGTCACCTTTAAATATCATGTTATTCTCCATTTTTTTATGTATCTTTTCATCGTGGTGCACTATTATCACAGTTATTTTTGTTTGTGCATCGTTACCATGAGAACTTGACAGGAACTTGAAGAGATCAAATTTATCCTCGTATTCTGTTTCCTAAACTATTCCGTCAACTTAAAATCAAAGAATATGAAGTAGTTTTTTTTTTTTTGTCTGTAAATGCATAAAACCAGGAATTAAACTCCCTGAGATTTCATTAATCTGTGTCATCGATGCTTATTTAAAAACTTACTTAAGCAGAGGGCCAGTAATTTCCTGCTTTCCCTGATGTGCTGCTCGATGTTTCCAGTATGGATCCTAATTTGGGATGACGGCAAATACGCGAATTTACTGAGATTTTATGAGGTTTCATGTAATCCCAGGTTTCAAAGGTTTAATGTAAATCCCAACTACAGTAAATTTAATATGAAGAGGTTTGCCAGGCCTCGGGAAGACCAGAGATTTGAATAAAAAGTTTAGGAAACTGACAAGTTGACACTCGAGATAGCTGTGCAACATTTGGGTACCGGAAGCCAGTGACTTCACTCCAACTGGATTGCAGAAGCCACTAGCTGGCGAAACGTTTCCAGAATAGATACCCAAATGTTGCACAAGACCAGAGATTCAGTATTTCATTTTTGCATAAATTAGAGAACCAGTGCATGTTACTGAAGGCTCGATCCTCCGTCCACTAATAGCGAGAGAGAGAAACTTGACTTGGGCAGCAAAGCGTTGCTGCGTGTTACAGAAGTCTCTTTAGCAAAATGGTTTAATAAGCAAAGCCATCGTTGTCAGTCTTCCTTCAGGACAAATACAATGAAATGTGACACCAGATTCTCTGGTGTAGTGATTCTGAGAAAGGCTCTTGATCTGGGAATTGAAATTGGCCTCCTCTGATACATCCTAGTATAAATAACCTCGAGAAAACAACAAACTAGTGATTTCAAATACTGAGGAATTCTTCAGAATTCATCGGGAATTTTATTATCATAGACCCGAATGAGTTACATAGCTCTAAACGGTAGGGAAAAAACGCTCGAGCAGGGCAAGGCGGGGCAAAGTTGGTGCAGCGGACTAGTTTCGTCTAAGAAATCAGAGAACATCAATATTGTCTGTCGAAGAGGAGAGAGATGTCGCCCGGGTGTCGAGACAGAGAACGGAAATGAGCTACACGAGACAGCCAAACGGTGTACCGTCACCAGGATACGTCAAGAGAGGAGTTTTGACTCACGAAATCGTAACGTTTGCAAACATATCACGAAATGGGTGGGTTCATGCCCAACTCATTTCGTGATCTGAGAGAAGTCTGAATATAATAGTTATTTTTCGAATCAGAAAGTGTTTAAATTCATATTTCTCTCTACTAGATAAGCATTCAGATAGCATTAGCGAGAGGAGGTAAATACGATGTCTTGTGATGCACTTGCTGGTTCAACATGCAAAAGGCACACGAAAGAAGCAATGAATGCAATCTTAGGCTCACAGCCGAAGACAACGTCGCTTCGGAGCTTCAACGGCTGGTCATCATCTAAGACCCGCGTCAGGAAACAATTGACCTGTTTCCTGACAAACCTTACCTAGCCTACATAATTCACTAAGTATAAAGGGTTTAGAACTTTTGTGTATTATAGAAAAAGATGTGCGAAAGTGCACATCATACAGACACACACACATACACAGGTGAGCAGTTACATGATTACACACACACAGGTGAGCAATTAGGTGAGCAAACACACATTTAATAGCTACCAGTGAAGAGGCGGGGCCAGGAGCTATGAATAAACCCCTGCAACCACAACTAGGTGAGTACACAGCAATAAACCAGGAGACGCAACTGCGTAAGCAGACTAGAGATCATAAGAACTGATGGGAGATCTATTGTAAAAAGACGCCTTTATTATAGACGAGGTTTCGCTCTGTATAGAGCGAAACGTCACTTACAATAATTTTTTACTCTTTATCAAGTGCCTTCTTATCGTGATTGTTGGCTGCACTTGCCATCCAGTCTAGGGTGACATCTGTCGGGTTCGACAAGAACCAACAAATGACAAACAGATTTCGGGCAACGTTTAGTCACTGCGAACACAGTAGAACGCTACACCTGCCGGAACACCGTCATTTCGACAACTACAAAAAGGGTGTCCAAAAAAGGCAATTGAGTTTCTTGCCCGGCCATCCCAGGATTTACGTTTATTGTTGATGCCACCTGGGAGTTAAGTGCTGCCTTCTTTACACACTGTGGTGAATGTTACCGCCATTATGGTAGAGCAGGCAAAGAGCCGACAACTAGACGACAAAGACTCGTAAAATAGCGGAAACTTCGATCAGGTTGTTTGGAAAACATGTCTACTACTCGGTGGAATGAAAGGTATACTACTCACACCGAGCATATACTGCAATGTCTTGTCTTCATGTTAACTACTTATATGGTACAAATTATTTTTCCTGTCCCACTTTATAAAGCTCACCTTGAGCAAAACGTTGTTATAATAAAGGCTGAGGCTGTTTCATATTTCTTGGTCTAGTTTATCAACGTTGCGTTCACGATGAAGGCAGGCGAGTACAGCTCTTACCTAAAATAGCTGCAAATCCACTACTTTTCCTCTATATACACAATTCAACAGCTGACAGGAAGCTACGGGGGGGAAAAAAGGCACGAAATGAAAGTTCCAAACGTATACTTTATCAGGAGGCAAAAAAAAAGGAGAGACTGCACTAACTGAACCTCAAATATGTCTTTTGTTTTTTGCTCTGAACTCATGAAGCCAAGCAGTGTCATCATAGACATTTCTTGTTTACACGTTATTGTTACAACTGTCTGGGTAATGGGAAGGGGTCAGGTCAGGGCAGTTACATGACCTACGCCCAATGATCCCCAACCTGAGAGTCGACTACGCCACTCCACTCACCTACATTATGCATTATAAAAGGCAGTGTTGGTGAGTGGTAAGTAGAATGAACCTGTCATATGATGACAAGAATAATAATTCAATCTTGACGGCCACTACTCTACCTGGGACTAAGCTCCTTCAGCACATCTGAAATATATAGTACACACACGTCGCCCCTTGGCACCCTTCCTACACGTCCTCTCCTACATCATGGATGTGGTAATAACTAAACACCATCAATAAATTATATCTACTCAACAGAGGCCAGAGAAGCATTATGATATCGACTCCCACAAGCAACTGCAGTGACAACATTACTGAATCAACACAACTAGAGTCACTACATGTACACCACAACCCATGCAGCTATCAGAAGGAATATCCAAGCAAACTGGACGCATCTTGAAGAAAAATAAAAAGAAGCAGGAAAGATGGATTAGTGGTAAGCCCTTGTTGTTTTACATCTCTTAGTGAGTTAACAGTCCAGGATGAGGTTCTTGTCGAAAAGCAGTCAGTGAGAGGTGGTCAAGATGACACTAACTGTTGTTGTTTCTCCTAAATTACTGGAGTTCGTTTCCTTTTCTCTACCTCCATACCCTTTCCTGCACTGCATATCGTTCCTCTTGGTAAGTAACGTTTTGGAGAGATTTAAAGTTTCTCATCAGCCTCTGTATCTTCCTATAAATACTCGAAGGACACATAAAACACAGTTTTCCTTAGCAGGACACTGTTGGTCTACGACACTCAACAGGTGCAAGTGCCTTTGCTGCTGAGAGCAACCTTGACGCTCAACAAGAACAGCTGCCCTTGATATTGCAGTCAACCTTCAACTTTTGCTCGCCTTTACTGATGCAACTAAATGCGCTGTGGTAAACACACTTCTTTGCTGTCAACGTTGAATGCTAGATGACTGCATTTCCACGAACGAACGACAGTGGTAGCCTGGCGGCAAGCATCCAGGGTGGTACAACCCCTCTCTTACATGGATGCGAAATGGAGGTCTTTCAAAAGTTTTTCGCCGGGACATTATTCCTCGATATTTCTGACTCACGATCATTTAAGACAGAAGATATAAACTGCAAACGTATGCATACTTTTCACTAAATACTAACCTTTACTTTCATGTTTCTTAATGGCTATTTTGTTTGTACTATTTCGTGATGGAATACATAGGCCTGATCCGAGACCGGGCCGCGGGGGTGAGGATCCCAGAAAGGATCAAGATCCGCCAGTAAATAACTAACGTACATTTTCACCATCAATATATTTACGTTAAAAGATGATTTTACTAAAAGTATATAATCTGCAAGTATTTTTTTTCATCCTAGGCTACGAAACTGTCACCATTTGTTTTTATGAGGTGGAAATGTAGTTCCGGTAAGCAGGCGGTCGCTTAATCGGACTTGTATAGCACCAGTAAGCCAGGGGTCGCTTAACCAGACTTATATAGCACCGATAAGCCAGCGATGGCTTAATCACTGATACCCAGCACTAGTACTAAAGCCTTTATCACTAACACTTTCATGTTTCCTGACGAATAAACCATAACACTGTAAATTAATTTTCTACTTCCAGCAAGAACGTAAACCCAAATTGCTCAAGATTCGCAAAGGCAACTCGTGATTGTAAATTGCTTAGTGATACCAACAACCTAAGGAAATATCAAGTGTGTACAATTCATGACATAAATACAATTCGGACATTTTTTAATTACAGCTCAGAACATTAATTAAATGTGTTGAATTGGATGTAAGTGCCATTGATTGTCACTCTTCAAGTGACAGTAAAAGAATAGTTAGAGAAGTACCTAATCCATCGTTTTAGTGTATTTACATATTTAAATGAACAAGTGACTGCGTTCAGTTGATTAGGAGAACCCTGGTGTTAGATGGAGTATACAAAAAAAAGTTTCAACCTTTGCTATACCTCTGTACATCTCTACTTCTATTGACCTCCCTCTGTGGTGGTCTGTCGTAATTCCTTCCTCGTGAGAAATTAGACACACGTGCAACATCTGGACATCTTTAATTTGTGGATGTTTCGCCATCCAGTAGCTTTTCGATACAAGGATATAATGTGAAAACTGTGTTAGTATATACAAAAGACATATTATTCCTTGTGAGTGTCTCAAGTATTTAGCACTCAGAAGAAGTCGTGCCCACTGCTCCAGTTTCAAGAAGTCTGGCTCAGACACTTCCCCTGGGTCAACATGAAGACTTAGCTAAAGTCGCGTACCTACGGGAATCTAAAGATCTCAGATGGTTTCTCTGACTACAGAAAACAAGACGCTGTTCACCTAATTTATCTACAAATTTTCTGTAACCTCACCTGTGTACATTTACTTCAATTAGCCATAATTTACCTGTAACAACTAGCATAATGCTTCCTATATGGCATTTTAATTTGGACAGTGACTAAAATGTAAAGTGTTCCCAGTTGCTCTTCTGTAAATTGTATTTTTTTTATAATTTACTAAGGTTCATTAAAGTACTGTGGATAGCATTTGCAATTAGGAATCATCTGGCATTTTGTTACTAGAAAACTTAAATTCTGATCTTTTCGTAACAACTATGGTGACGTTGAAGGCTAGTCCATGACATATATTGCACATCAATAGTATGAAATGCCAACAAGATGAAGAATTAGATGCAACATCTGAGTATCTTGTAAACTTCTTACTATCCAGTGGCTTTATCAAGCGTCTACAAGTAAAGATACCCAGAAATTGCACATGTGTGTGAAAAGAGACGACACAGTGTCATGTGGTGGTATGATAGTTCCTCACACCTTAAAAATGCAGTCCCTCTATGGAATGACATTCTTGGAGGCTTGACCATGGAGGAGTCCTAGTTACCTCATGTTCCTTGTGTTACGTACATCAACAGAACTGTGAATAACAATGTAATTCTCTCACTCTTGTGGCACAGAATGAGTGCTTAAAAAATGTGATAATATACTTTATTTTGTGTGTGAGTTTATATTTTATTTTCTACTTGATGTATATAGTAACGAAGGGTATATCCCAGCACTATTCAAGTAAATTACTTGTACCATTGCCTGAGGGTACGTCAACTGGTCGTTATGTCACCAGTGTTCAGCAGGTGGGTAAGACAAGGCTGGAAGTTGAGTTGGTGTCAAGACACCGTCGTGACTGGAGGTCTCTGCCCTCAGGCCTAAACATACATACATACACTCACTCACACCATTCCAACATCCGGAATATACCTTTGATGCTGGCCTTGTGTCTGTTTATTTTATAAATAGAGTACTTTATGACTATATTTATCTGGTGTGCAAATCAAAACTTGTGAATGTAAGTAAATTTTGTACATTGTTTTCCTGACAAAGTCATAATAATAATAAATAGTGACCAAGCGCTAAACCCACAAGAGTCATTGAAAAGTCATTAAAGCTTTTCCTGTTCTTTATTTCCCTTCCCCTCCTTCCTCTGGTTCACCAAATCCATGTTAGAGAGAACGTAATGTCTCAAGAGATGGACCTCTTAATATTGTATAGAAATCGCTAATAGGCCTCCCGAGTCGGGTTTCCCGATATTACAGTGAAAATATTTATTTTGTAACATTCCTTAGAGCCTCATTAATGCTACGGACATTAAAGAGAAAAAGTTGCACATACAGCACCTGAGGAACGAGGAGAAGGATCTATCTGGAAGGTGTTCCGGGGGTCAACGCCCCGTTTCTGAAGGTAACTAGAGAGGTGAAATATCCATGTTAAAACTCTCGGTAAAAGGAATTTCCTCGTGCAAAACTTTGGTTACGAGAACTTACAACTTTCTATTTTAGTTATAAAAAGCAATGAAAAAAAATAAATATAAAATTAATACTTTAACACCTATAATATACCTGTCACCTGTTTTGAGAGTTTTCCTACTTACGCAAGCCTGCCTGGGGAAGAGCTTTTCTGATGACTGCATCTACAACCAGGGTGTTTCTGATGGCGGCCCGCTGCTCCACATATCCGTCACCGCCTGAATGGTCTGGCACTCGGCGAAGGTAGTGATATAGTTTCCTTACGAAAGCGTCTACACTTGTTCCGGCAATATTTCTGAAATCCTCTGATAGCGGATTTCAGATGTTGAATATTCTCTTATTGGGCTCTTAGCGCTCCTGCTTATCATTGGGTTTATTTTACATCTCTCTCTCTACGGTACGTTATGGGAGTGTTTACATTTGGGATTAGTCCCTCAAGTAACTTGCATGTAGTATTATGTGGCGTTCCTCTCCTTCGCTCTGGAGAATACATTCCAAAGTATTTTGAAGCATTCCCAGTAGTTTAAAAGCTTTATTGACTCTATGCGGCAGTAAACGCTCTATCTTTTCCAGTTTAGATATATCTCCAGCCTTGGATGGAGCCATCAACTCCAAACAGTACTCTAAGGGAGAGAGAGCAAGTGATCTGAAGTGTCCCCAATGATATTATTTGTTTTTCTTTGAAATCCCGTATTATCCAGCCTCATTTTTCTTCCTTTCACAGCAACTGCCCATTATTGCGTTTTTTAAATGATATCCCAGACATTATAATATAACCTAAGTCTTTTAAATGTTCGTTTCGTTCTACTAAGTGGTATTCCTGTATTTTTGGTGTAGTGCACCTTTCGAGTATTTTAGTCTTTCCATATCTGAATAGTTTGAATTTGTTGTCTATGAACATCATGTTAATTTCTAATGCCTACTGCAAGCCTGTTGATATGTGCTTGCAATTTTCGTCTTCTAAAAAGATGATAATAAGGCTGATTTTTATATCGTCCAAACAAGAGGAAGTTATTGCAGTATTTTTTATCTATGCTATGAAGATGAGAAACAGTAAAGGTCCAGGGACTGTATTCTGCGATACCGAAGTTTGTACTTTGCTAAGTGAAAATAAAATAAATTTCCAGCAGCCTACTGTTATATACCTGATGACCTTATTGTATGAGTTATTACTCGATGATTGTATTTGTCTACAAAGACTTCTCTTCGTAGACCACATCTGCGCTTTGGTTTTCTTTCAATACCTCCGTAATTTTGTCATAATAGTCTAGTAGTTGTGACAAGCATAATGTTTCCGCTCTAAGTCTATGTTGATTCGAATTGTATAAGTTATGCTTTCACGAAAGTTTACTCATATAATTAGGTGTTTCACCAACGTTTCAAAAACCTACATGATTCATGTGTGATGTTATGGTTCTTAGTCAATATTTCTTTTGTCAAGTGCGCCACCGCTGCCTTTCAGCAGAATTATGATTGCGCTCTTTACAGCTTCAAGAAATCCATTTAGATCTAAGCTTTTTCTCCTGAGAATATTGAGTGCTTGTGCTAGTGGTAGTTTACACTTCTTTTAAAATAAGTTACGTCATAATCCGAACCAGGTGATGAAAACGTTGGCATGTTTTCAATTCCACACAGTACAGAACTCGACCTTATCACTTTCCTCATCCTCACATCAGACAGAGATGTAAACCATAGCACCGTGTCTTCTTTTGTAGACGATACTAGGATCTCCATGAGTGTGTGTATGTATATATATATATATATATATATATATATATATATATATATATATATATATATATATATATATATATATATATATATATATATATACGGATAACTGAAGTATAATGAACACTTGTCAGTGTTTATGTCAATGCTCAATATACATATTCACACACACACACACACACACACACACACGTTTGGAAAATATAGGATGTGCTAACAAACTGACACTATATAACTCGTCCAAAAACTGAAGCAGTAAAACAAGGACAGGTTGCAAGCTCTAGGTTGTGTCAGAGCCTTAAACTGCGCCGTGGCTGGACCGGTTTCCAGGTGGTGGGTGAGGCTGTGGCAGGTGTAGCCAGGAAACATCACGTGATGCTCCCACTTGCTGCCAGTGTTGGCCCGCCTCTGGCCTTCGCAATCTCCGTCGTTCAGTTATTGGAGATGTTGGATCTACTGGAAATAGTGAAACCACACGAAATGGTCCAATCAGTGGAAACAGCGAAAACGATGAAAATTATTAAATTATTGGTAATGATACATTCATTGCTCATAATCACCTTAATTTTAATAATAATAATAATAATAATATTAACAATAATCTTTATTTTTACAAGTACAAGGTATACAGACCTAACTGACATCTGTGACATACTGCTATAAAATCCCTTGTTATGTAAATAATATCTGGCAAATTAGGTCAATTATGTCTCCAGGATGTGACCCACACTAGCCGACTAATACTCAGGTACCTACTTTACTAAGTGAAGAGGAACAGCAGGTGTTTTAACGAAACACTTCCTAATGTGGCCACCCGTACAGGGACTCGAACCATGGACTTCAGTGTGTGAGCTGAGTGCGATAGCAATTGAGCTACGGGACGGCTAGTGGTTAAATTAGTCGAAATGAGTTGTAAATGCTACATCAAAATTCGGTAAATAACAGAAAGAAATAATTTTTCATATTTTAAGTTCATGAGGGTTATTGAAAATTCGTATAAATCCCAAGAATTCCAGAAGTGGTGTAATTTGGAGCTGTATATAGTCGAGCAATCCAGAGAAATTGTATTCTAGACCTGCATACGGTCCAGGAATCCCAAGGAAGGTGCATTTTAGGGCTGTATATAGTCTAGGAATCACAGTGAAAACTAATTTTAAGGGTATGCACGGTATAGGAAAGACGCATTTAAAGGTGGTACATAGTCAATGAATGCCAACGAAGGTACATTTAAAGGGTGTGGATGGTCCAGGAATTTCAGGGAAGTTTGATTTTAAGAATGCTTGCGGTCCAAGATTTCGAGAAGTGTATTTAAGGGCTCTTTACGATCGTCAAATCCCAGCGTAGGTGTATTTTGAGTAAGTCGCCCGTTGAAGAGTGAAGAAGTGGAAAGAGTTACCTTAAGTCAAGCATACTATAGTTCTCACTCATCCTGTTCCCTTCCGTACACACAGCTAATCCTCCTAGCAAACGTCGGTATGTCACTGTGACTAAGAACACCACATGTTTGTGAAACTGAAAGTACTATGACATGTGCAACAGTTAGGTATCTTTTTCAGAAACATTTCGCCTACACGGTAGGCTTCTTCAGTCAAATACGGAACTGACTAAATAGGAAGATAGGAAAAGCAGTGGATCGGTAAAGATTATATGATCAATCTATATGTAATCGACTGAAGAACCCTACTGTGTGAGCTAAACATTTCGGAAATAAGGATACCAAACTGTTGCATGTGTTTTATTCATCTACCCGTCTGCTGTGTACCACAATTATAACGTGACACCGAAGTGAAAACGTGAATATTTGACTGTCTATCTTACAGCTCTCTCCAGTCTCAAACATTTCCATCACCTGTATATGTCATTTCATTAACTGCCGTTATGGTATAATAAAAATTCGTTACGCTCTAATGACGGACGATAATCAGTCCTTACAAAAGACGTAGCCTAACCTGACCAATCTTAAGTAAACTGAGAAATCTTCAGAAAATCGAATGCGATAAACTGAGGTTTGATCTAAGAGGGCGAGTTGCCACATAGCTGCATCAGTCTTGAGGATGGGTGTCATAGCATCAAAGTGGACACATGGATGTGCAGTTTTCAGAGCCATTCAGGACATACACACCCCAGGTAAGGCGCAATGTTTTTCTTACGTCTCAGAGTTAACTTGTTTTCTTGTGCCTGGTCTTTCTTCCTTTCATTTCTCTTTCTTTGTCATATATTATATATATATATATATATATATATATATATATATATATATATATATATAATATATATATATATATAATATATATATATATATATATATATATATATATATATATATATATATATATATATATATATATATTTATACATACGTATATATATACATATAGATTTATACTGTTTTCACCCGGTTTACCAACAATTCGCACACACACACACACACACACACACACACATCACATATGAAAGACCCCTTGGGACCAGTGACCATGTGGTTTTAAGCTTCGAATACACAGTAGAGCTACAAGTGGAGGGAGAAGCAGGAAGGCCAGGACGAATGAAGCCAAACTACAAGAAAGGGGACTACATAGGAGTGAGGAACTTCCTGAACGGGGTTCAGTGGGACAGAGAACTGGCAGGGAAGCCAGTTAATGAGATGATGGAATATGTAGCAACAAAATGCAAGGAAGCTGAGGAGAGGTTTGTACCCAAGGGTAACAGGAATAATGAAAAAGCTAGGATGAGCCCATGGTTTACCCAAAGGTGCAAGGAGGCAAAAACCAAGTGTGCTAGGGAATGGAAGAAATACAGAAGGCAAAGGACCCAGGAGAATAAGGAGAGCAGTCGTAGAGCCAGAAACGAATATGCATAGATAAGAAGGGAGGCCCAAAGACAATATGAAAATGACATAGCAGCGAAAGCCAAATCTGACCCGAAACTGTTGTACAGCCACATCAGGAGGAAAACAACAGTCAAGGACCAGGTAATCAGGCTAAGGAGGAGAGACAACAAGAAATGACCGTGAAGTATGTGAGGAACTCAACAAGAGATTCAAAGAAGTGTTCACAGAGGAGACAGAAGGGGCTCCAGAAAGACGGAGAGGTGGGGCACACCACCATGTGCTGGACACAGTGCACACAAACCGAGGAAGAAGTGAAGAGGCTTCTGAGTGAGCTAGATACCTCAAGGGCAATGGGGCCAGATAACATCTCCCCATGGGTATTGAGAGAGGGAGCAGAGGCGCTATGTGTACCCCTAACAACAATATTCAATACATCTATCGAAACAGGGAGATTGCCTGAGGCATGGAAGACAGCAAATGTAGTCCCAATCTTTAAAAAAGGAGACAGACATGAAGCATTAAACTACAGACCAGTGTCACTGACATGTATAGTATGCAAAATCATGGAGAAGATTATCAGGAGAAGAGTGGTGGAACACCTAGAAAGGAACGATCTCATCAACAGCAGCCAACATGGTTTCAGGGACGGGAAATCCTGTGTCACAAACCTACTGGAGTTCTATGACATGGTGACAGCAGTAAGACAAGAGAGAGAGGGGTGGGTGGATTGCATTTTCTTGGACTGCAAGAAGGCGTTTGACACAGTTCCACACAAGAGATTGGTGCAAAAACTGGAGGACCAAGCAGGGATAACAGGGAAGGCACTACAATGGATCAGGGAATACTTGTCAGGAAGACAGCAGCGAGTCATGGTACGTGGCGAGGTGTCAGAGTGGGCACCTGTGACCAGCGGGGCCCCACAGGGGTCAGTCCTAGGACCAGTGCTGTTTCTGGTATTTGTGAACGACATGACGGAAGGAATAGACTCTGAGGTGTCCCTGTTTGCAGATGACGTGAAGTTGATGAGAAGAATTCACTCGATCGAAGACCAGGCAGAACTACAAAGGGATCTGGACAGTCTACAGACCTGGTCCAGCAATTGGCTCCTGGAGTTCAATCCCACCAATTGCAAAGCCATGAAGATTGGGGAAGGGGAAAGAAGACCGCAGACGGAGTACAGTCTAGGGGGCCAGAGACTACAAAACTCACTCAAGGAAAAAGATCTTGGGGTGAGTATAACACCAGGCACATCTCCTGAAGCGCACATCAACCAAATAACTGCTGCAGCATATGGGCGCCTATCAAACCTCAGAACAGCATTCCGACATCTTAATAAGGAATCATTCAGGACCCTGTACACCGTGTACGTTAGGCCCATATTGGAGAATGCGGCACCAGTTTGGAACCCACACCTAGCCAAGCACGTAAAGAAACTAGAGAAAGTGCAAAGGTTTGCAACAAGACTAGTCCCAGAGCTAAGAGGTATGTCCTACGAGGAGAGAGGTTAAGGGAAATCAACCTGACGACACTGGAGGACAGGAGAGATAGGGGGGACATGATAACGACATACAAAATACTGAGAGGAATTGACAAGGTGGACAAAGACTGGATGTTCCAGAGATAGGACACAGTAACAAGGGGACACAGTTGGAAGCTGAAGACACAGATGAATCACAGGGATGTTAGGAAGTATTTCTTCAGCCACAGAGTAGTCAGTAAGTGGAATAGTTTGGGAAGTGATGTAGTGGAGGCAGGATCCATACATAGCTTTAAGCAGAGGTATGATAAAGCTCACGGCTCAGGCAGAGTGACCTAGTAGCGATCAGTGAAGAGGCGGGGCCAGGAGCTCGGACTCGACCCCCGCAACCTCAACTAGGTGAGTACACGCACGCACGCACACACACACAAACACACACACACACACACACACATTAATCGACACGTCTGCAACATTAGAAATGATGCAAGGGCAAATGTGTAAATGTCAAATAGCCGAACAGGTGTGTGTGTGTGTACTCACCGAGCCGTGTGCGTGTGTGCGTGCGTGTGTGTACACGTGCGTTCTACCACACTTGAATGCACTTAAGGTGACTCACGAGGCATATTGAAAACGTACTGAAGGGGAGGCACTAAACCCGTTGGGGGTCATAGTGCCTGGGGAATGGAGGGTAATGATGTCTGATCCAAGAAACTGGTTGCTTCGTCTCCAAGGATCAAGCTTGTATTTTGTGTCGTGACCTTGGTAAAGTCCAGAGATAAAGAGAGGACGACCATCCCTGAGAGTACGACCTTCTTATAAGATGACAGTAAGATCTTCATTCTTGAAAGCAGTACGACCTTTTATCCGTATCCTCTAATAAAACAATCAGAAGAAAGCGATTTTACTGAAACCTCAATGAATTTATTTTACTGAGCCGGTTACCTGAAATCGGCTTTAGGCGTAAGGATATACGGAATACAAAACTCATTTGCTTACGAAACTGGAGTTTCGTAAGCAGTAAAGGACTCGTTTCCATTTTCGTTTGGATTTTAATAATTAAAGTATTACTGAAGCATTTTTATAGCGTGTGGATCCTCTGGTTTGTGACCCGAGGGCCTGTGTTGTTTACATTTTCAAGGGTTCGAGATGTAATGTTCGATACGTGGCGAGTACTTCTGGCAAGTTTTAACACTGCAGCTGGTAACGTATGGGTAGAACACACAGTGTCCGTGGTTCATTCCTCGGCATGGGTGGAAATATTGGGCGAGTTTCCTTGTACCTGCTGTCCCTGTATGCCTAGCAGTTAGTAGTTACCTGGGTGTTAATCGACTGGTGTGGGTCACATCCTGGGGGACAAGATTGAAGATCCCCAATGGAAATAAGGCAGGCAGTTCCCGATGACTCACTGATTTTCCTGGGATATCCTGGGTAGCTAACCCTCCGCGTTAAAAATCCAAGCAAATCTTATCTTCACGTTCGGTACTGTCCTTCCTACTGTCTATCCAACCCATCATATTCAGCAGTCAGTGATCAATGTCACTTGGTCAACCACCCTCTCTTGTATCTAGAATCCTAGATGAGTAAGAAACATGTACAACACTTGGGTAACTCATTGTGCAGACGTTGCACCAATCAGTGACTAGCAACCCGATAGAGAAAATTATACTACTGAGGGTAAAAGACATGTAGTAGTAACTTGAAGGTAATCAGTCCCTCAGTCTAAATGAATCAGTTGAAGGCTTTCATAATACCGACAGCAACATCAAAGGCACTGAAGCTCATCTCTGAATTCCTGCACATTGCTAGGACAAGGCCTCAACGAAGCACCTCCTAATATATTCCTTATGACAATGTCATGGCACGGGTCTTAATCATACAATGGCTCCTCAGAACGGAAGAGCGCCATTATATCTTTTCAGCTGTTCAAGCAATAATGGAATTTATTCGTGAATATAAAATTTATGTTTGGTATAAATGTTAGATTAGGTATTGTATCACTGTTAGGTTTATTCAGTGTACCATAGATGTATACTGAATTTGATGACATTTAGATACAAAAATTTCGTTTTGCATATTGCACGTTTATTGTCTTCTCTGAGGATGAGGGCCCCCATTCCAGCTATAGAGGTGGTACTTCCCTATATATATATATATATATATATATATATATATATATATATATATATATATATATATATATATATATAGATATATATATATATATATATGTCGTGCCGAATATGTAAAACTGGTCAATTAGCAAGAACTCGTTTAAAATTAAGTCCTTTCTAAAATTTTCTCTTATACGTTTAAAGATATATTTTTTTCATTAATGTTAATGTAAAAAATTTTAATTTTGCTCCAAAAGAATCTTAGAAAACTTACCTAACCTTGTTATAACAAGAACAATTTATTTTAGCCTAACCCAACTAAATATATTTTAGATTTGTTTACAATAATTTAATACTAAACAAACACAGTGAAATATATTTTTTTCGTTAGGTTCAGAATGATTTTGGCGAAATTATTGCATACACAAATTTTCGCTTGTCCTATATGGTAAGATGAGCGTTGCTATTTAAGCCAAGATCGCAAGTTCTGCCTATTCGGCACGACATATATATATATAAAAGAGAGAGAGAGAGAGAGAGAGAGAGTGAACACACACTCTACGGAGTTGACACTTCACAAATGAGGTTATATGCACAAGCCGCTGCTGGTAAAGGGTTCTTGATCCAAGGAATTGGACCGACTTTCTCTTTCCTCGGATCAAAGCCGATTACCTTCCATTCTCAGAAGGCTTAGCGCTTCCCCATGATTATAACAAGAGAAACTATCACTTCCAGAGTTCTACATGGGCTCTATATATGACTCAAGATTTCCTATAATGTATATATATATATATATATATATATATATATATATATATATATATATATATATATATATATATATATATATATATGCAATAAGATCAGAGTAAACAGGTGATTTCAGAATATGCAAACCAACCACTGTGAAAGAATAGAGGAATTCCAAGTGCTTTCGTGACTACTCACATTATCAAGGAACAATGAAAGTAAAGCATCAAAGGAAGGTAAAGGGGTAGCCCACACCTCACTATCAGATCCCACAACACCTGACGCGAGACAGCAGGCCCGCCGGCCGAACTGGACAGGTCCTTCACACAACCCACCAACAAACTATTCTACCCAAGAAATAAGAAATTTAAAAAATTATTATTTGTCCAATGTATTATTAAATTCTTCCCAAATTCTATTAATTATAAATGGATCTAATTTATATAAACCAAAGGAAATATTCATATTATTGTCAAAACTGCTTTTTATGAAACAAGATTCAATTATATTCCTGTCGACCATGGACTTGCTTGATACTACTTTCTCAACTTTTTGAAAATCAATTGGATGGTTAAAATCTCTTACATGAATAAATAGAGCATTGGAATCTTGTCCAGTTCTAATACTATATTTATGTTGTTTTAATCTTAGTTCGAGATTTTTACAAGTTTGACCGTACTAAGCTTCATCGCAAATTTTACAAGAAATCTTATAGACACATCCATCAGCATTTCGGGGGGAATTCTTTATCAAAAGTTTTTTTTACTGTATCAAGATTTTTGAATACAACTTTAATATTAAAAGTCTTAAGAAGAGAAGGCATATCAACCAAGTTTTCATGGTAAGGGAGAACCAACATATCTTTAGTTGAATAAGGCTGGTTATCCCTTTTTTGATTGTAAAAAGTATATCTAGCAACTTCAAAAGATTTATCAGTTACATTTCTTGGGTATTTCAAATCATTACCTATTTCATAAATTTTGGATATTTCCTCATCTATGAACTCTGGACTACAAATTCGTAAAGCTCTCAAAAACATTGATAAGAAAACAGACAGTTTAACGCTATCTTGATGGGAAGAATAATAGTGGACATAGGAACAGTTATTTGTAGGTTTTCTGTAAATTTTAAGTTTGAATTCATTATTACTCT
>NC_091351.1:4979034-5019034 GCF_038502225.1 Cherax quadricarinatus
CTAGCGATCATGTGGTTCTGAGTTTTGACTATATAGTAGAGTTACAAGTGGAGAAGGTAACAGGAACTGAAGGGGACAGGCCAAACTATAAAAGGGGGGACTACACAGGTATGAGAAACTTCCTGCAGGAGGTTCAGTGGGACAGAGAAATGGTAGGAAAATCAGTAAACGAGATGATGGAATATGTGGCAACAAAGTGCAAGGAGGCAGAGGAAAGTTTTGTTCCCAAGGGAAACAGAAATAATAGGAAGACCAAGACGAGTCCTTGGTTTACCCGAAGGTGTAGGGAGGCAAAAGCTAAGTGCAACAGAGAATGGAAAAGGTACAGGAGGCATAGGACCCAGGAAAACAAGGAGATTAGTAGAAGAGCCAGAAACGAGTATGCGCAGATAAGGAGGGAGGCCCAGAGACAGTATGAAAACGACATAGCATCGAAAGTCAAATCTGACCCGAAACTGCTGTATAGCCACATTAGGAAGAAGACAACAGTCAAGGACCAGGTGATAAGGCTGAGGAAAGAAGGTGGGGAACTCACAAGAAACGATCAAGAGGTATGTGAGGAGCTCAACACGAGATTTAAGGAAGTATTTACAGTAGAGACAGGAAGGACTCTGGGGGGACAGACCAGATGGGGACACCAACAAGGAATACACCAACAAGTGTTGGACGACATACATACAGATGAGGAGGAGGTGAAGAAACTGCTAAGGGACATCGATACCTCAAAGGCAATGGGACCGGACAACATCTCTCCATGGGTCCTTAGAGAGGGAGCAGATATGTTGTGCGTACCACTTACCACAATCTTCAACACATCCCTGGAAACTGGGCAACTACCTGAGGTATGGAAGACGGCAAATGTAGTTCCCATTTTCAAAAAAGGAGACAGAAAAGAGGCACTAAACTATAGACCTGTGTCATTGACGTGTATAGTATGCAAAATTATGGAGAAGATTATCAGGAGGAGAGTGGTGGAGCACCTGGAACGGAACAGGAGTATAAATGCCAACCAGCACGGATTCACGGAAGGCAAATCCTGTGTCACAAACCTTCTGGAGTTTTATGATAAAATAACAGAAGTAAGACAAGAGAGAGAGGGGTGGGTTGATTGCATCTTCTTGGACTGCAAGAAGGCCTTTGACACAGTTCCTCACAAGAGATTAGTGCAGAAGCTAGAGCATCAGGCGCATATAACAGGAAGGGCACTGCAATGGATCAGAGAATACCTGACAGGGAGGCAACAACGAGTCATGGTACGTAATGATGTATCACAGTGGGCACCTGTGACGAGCGGGGTCCCACAGGGGTCGGTCCTAGGACCAGTGCTATTTTTGGTATATGTGAACGACATGACGGAAGGGTTAGACTCAGAAGTGTCCCTGTTTGCAGATGATGTGAAGTTAATGAGGAGAATTAAATCTGATGAGGACCAGGCAGGACTTCAAAGAGACCTGGACAGACTGGACACCTGGTCCAGCAAATGGCTTCTCGAATTTAATCCTGCCAAATGCAAAGTCATGAAGATAGGGGAAGGGCACAGAAGACCACAGACAGAGTATAGGCTAGGTGGCCAAAGACTGCAAACCTCACTCAAGGAGAAAGATCTTGGGGTGAGTATAACACCGAGCATGTCTCCGGAAGCACACATCAATCAGATAACTGCTGCAGCATATGGGCGCCTGGCAAACCTGAGAACAGCATTCCGACACCTTAGTAAGGAATCATTCAAGACACTGTACACCGTGTATGTCAGGCCCATACTGGAGTATGCAGCACCTGTTTGGAACCCGCACTTGATAAAGCACGTCAAGAAACTAGAGAAAGTACAAAGGTTTGCAACAAGGTTAGTTCCAGAGCTAAGGGGAATGTCCTATGAAGAAAGATTAAGGGAAATCGGCCTGACGACACTGGAGGACAGGAGGGTCAGGGGAGACATGATAACGACATATAAAATACTGCGTGGAATAGACAAGGTGGACAAGGACAGGATGTTCCAGGGAGGGGACACAGAAACAAGAGGCCACAATTGGAAGTTGAAGACACAAATGAGTCAGAGAGATAGTAGGAAGTATTTCTTCAGTCATAGAGTTGTAAGGCAGTGGAATAGCCTAGAAAATGACGTAGTGGAGGCAGGAACCATACACAGTTTTAAGACGAGGTTTGATAAAGCTCATGGAGCGGGGAGAGAGAGGGTCTAGTAGCAACCGGTGAAGAGGCGGGGCCAGGAGCTAGGACTCGACCCCTGCAACCACAAATAGGTGAGTACAAATAGGT
This sequence comes from Cherax quadricarinatus, assembly GCF_038502225.1. Classification (NCBI taxonomy): domain Eukaryota; kingdom Metazoa; phylum Arthropoda; class Malacostraca; order Decapoda; family Parastacidae; genus Cherax; species Cherax quadricarinatus. Next base: position 4,981,309 of record NC_091351.1, read on the forward strand.
GAGTACATCTGTCATGTGTTCACTGCTTGAAATCACTGAGTATGGGGCTTGTGTACCAGTTGTCAGTATATAAAATATGCCCACTTACCAAGATATGGCTCCATCATTGTTCTAACCACATCACCAGAGATTCCCAGTAACTTTCTGGTATCTTCAATGTTTACTGCCAGTGTACACAATTATATCAAAAACCAGACCAGTTTTGCAATCACACAGAACAAATAACTTTTATACCGCGTTTCCTCTTGGCAGGCATATACTGCATGAATAAAGAGTCTTCCTTTGAACAAAATCAAAGACTCATCAATAACAAGCTTCTAAAAGGGATAAAAATACATACAGCACTTTGTTTCAGGTACGCAAACATCGTTTTGATCTCATATAACTTATAGCTGTGGGCCTGGTTTTGTCTGAAAAGTGCCAACATACGTAACAATGCTAAATCCCCTATTCACTGGTATAATGTCACTGAAAGCAGGGTTGAAATCAGGCGGTCTGTCACCCAGTATGTGTTGACTTGCTAATAGCCCATACACATGTGGCATAAGCATTATTGTGACAAGAACAGATACATCTCTGCCACAGTTGTGTCCTTCCCACTGGTGTGGGGTGTGATCTTAGTGACAGAATAGTGTTTGTATGAATTATTACTCAGAGTATGTGTTCTTTTTCCCTGACAGTAATGTCCATCAAGGAGTTCATCGACGAACAACTAGAAAACATTCCAGTTCAGTGGGGATTGTTCCCAAGTGTACATGATGGCAGAAGTATTCCACATTGTCACTCCATCAAAGTCATGAGGATTGGGAATAGGCTTTCGTCATCTTGCTGCCAATCTCTCAGATGCTGTCAGCTGGTGCGTTCTGGATATTGTAATGTGGTTGTGGTTGTGCAGGTTGTGGTTGTAGTTGTTGTGCAAGTGTGGGGTCTGAGTGAGGCTGGTTGTAGTTGTGCCCAGGGGAGTCCTTGGCTGTGTGGGTAGTAGCGTGGCCCGCTGCTGGTGTCACATGACTCATGCACCATCACTATCACCACCACCACGCCTGCTGCCTCACTTGCATCATTGATACCCATCAAAATATCATCTTTCACTAAGGCGTGGGTGGGCCGGGATGTCTCGAGTTTTACTCCCCCTTGGAAGAGCATTGGCACCTCAGACCGCATCCGTCTTACTGCAGCTTCACGGGAATTTTCCCTCCTGTCACACTAGAACGCTCCTTGAAATCACTATCACTATCTTGCATCCACATCAGTCTTGTACTGGGCAAATGTTTCCTTTTTGCCTGGTACAGGTGAACATGAAAAAACGGCCCAGCACCAGAGTGGAAGGCTGTGGGTCATCGGGGGTTTTCATACAATTATGTTATCCGGGGCCCTTTTTCAAGTTCCCCCACTTAAAAACCAGAATTCCTTTCACACACTTTCTCACTTTTGGGCTATCATTTGGGAAAAAAACGACCCCCAATCCCGGGGGAGGAAATTTTACCCTGGCATGGTGAAAAAGGACTCAAAATGGGCCCACAATGCCTGAGTCCCAGATTTTTTCACAGGGTGCCCCCAACCACTGAGACCCATTTTTCTCTGTGGTACCAGCCCTCTCCCGCGATTTGAAGCCCTAAATTTTTTGCGTAGATCCCTAAACCGGTATCTCCCCTGCGATAATACGACCCCCGGGCAAAGGGGGTTAAAAAAATCACTATATGATCATTATCCCGTTACTATCTGTCCAAAATCTTATAAATTTTGCTTGATAGGTATAGAAAATTTTTTAAAAATTTATAGATATAATTATTCTTGGTTATAATAATTATTGTGATTTATTTGAGATTACAACGAGGGAGCTCATCAATACCACCAAAAAAGCATCATTTAGTAAACCCAAACAATCTTCAAAAAAAGAGGACCCAAAAAAGAAACCCAAAAATGGTTGTGTGACATATGTGAAGGGATTCCTACACAAAGGCGATATCTCTTACCCCATAATTTTTTTGAAGTTAATAATGAGGGAAGAATCAGACTTGAATCCTTGGGGACATACGGGAGGGGGCTTGGGAATGCTGTGGGGAAGGGTTATTTAATTGGGATGTTGGTATGTCAAAGACTGTTATTGAATAATGTTTTTTTCCCCTTTTTGGGGTCCCTTTCCCTTTGGGGGGGAAATGGCTACTATGGAAAAAATAATTACCGAAATTTCCCTGAATTAAATAAAGATTTTAGCATGTTTTTTGGGACCCCCAAACTGGGTAAGGTCTGTCTGAGGTAGTGGGCATATTTTGGGTTTAAAATTTAGGGGGTTAAAAATAAAAAGTTTAAAAAAATAAAATAAATCGTTTTTAAGATAGTGGAACCTTGGCTTATGAGTTTAATCCTTCCTGACCCTAGTACCCCATTCTTTTATTGAGTCAGTTTTCCTCATTTAAATTAATTGTTGTGATTCTTCTGTTCAAAAAAAATTTCCCTGCTCTGGGGAGGCGGGAATATGATGCTAATATCAACTCTTTGATCTATCAGATTCATCAATTGAAAATTTAAACAATATAAATAAATAGAAACCATATATACTCTAGAATGAATAAAATACATAAGTGGTGGGGCCATTCCCACCCAAGCAGCCCTTGTTTGGACAGGGGGGACCCCCCCCATCCGACCTCCCCACACCATCCCCGCTTTATGTTCAGTTCCCCTTTTTCCTATAAGCTGCTGTGTTTTTGACTTGGTTTTAACTTTTTAAATTTCTATATCTTTATCTGCCAAGCAATCGCTCCCAGTAGGTATCCCGTGTTGCTGTGCTGACTGACTGGTTTTTGCTGACTTGCTGATTTTTTTAACTGACTGAAATTTCAGACTTTGCTATTTACTTACGGAACCCGCTTGACACGCTTACTGCTTTACGACTGATTTTACGCTGGGACGGCTTGCACGACTTACGACTGACACGGCGCTTACTGCTCTCTACGACATGACTTGACTGAATATTTGCGACTTACTGAATGACAAAATTGGACTTTTTCACTGAAGAGGACCTGAAACCGTGTCTGAGAGCTTTGGTATCCCTCAGTTTATAATGCTGGGGAAAAAAGAACAGAAATCCATTACAGAATTTATCCCCAGTCCGCCGACTTCCGTACCCGAGCCTTCCATCCCCCTCAGCCCAGTGGACCCCAGCATAACTCCAACCCCTTCACAATCATCCCCCAAACTAAGCCCCCAATTTAAGGGGAAGAACTGCTATTATTTCTGTTGGTTGTAATCTTAAGGTAAAAAAAAACATAATACATCACAACAATGAACTACAATTATATATTCCTTTTAGGGGCGTATCTCTAGGGCTAAGAAAGGAATTTATAGGCGTATCAAAAGAGGCGAGGGTCATCTATGAATCAGTATATTGACATTAAGAGGGGCATTAAAAAGGGGATAAGAAAAGCTAAAAGGACTAATGAAATTAAAGTTGCTAGGATTCTAAAAATAACCAAAAGTTTTTTCCAGGTATAAACAAAAGTCAGAGATAAGATAGGTCCCTTTAAAAAAAACTATGGGCATCTTACTGAAAAGAGAATGAAATGTGCTCGATTTTAAATAATTATTTTTCTCGGTTTTCACAGGAAGACACTATAAATTCCGGGAATTAATTTTATAGTGGGGCCCGAAGAAGATAAATTATGTAACATCCAGTCACTAGTGAAAAAGGTTTGAAGCAGATAGACCGACTGAAGCAAAATGTCACCCCGGGGCCTGATGAGGTTTTTTCAAGGGTTCTAAAGGAATGCAAAAAGGAAGTCTGTGAACCATTAACTAATATTTTTTAATTTTTCTCTTCAAACAGGTGTAGGTCTGATATGTGGAAGATGGGTAATGTAATTCCTATTTTTAAAAAAGGGACAAGTCGTTACCGTCAAATTACCGCCCAATAAGCCTGACCTCAATTGTAGGCAAATTACTAGAGTCAATTATAGCTGAATTATAAGAAGTATCTCGATAAGCATAGCTTGATTAATAAAACTCAGCATGGATTCACAAGAGGCCGGTCTTGTCTAACTAATTTATTAACTTTCAGTAAAGCTTTGAGGCTGTTGACCACGATAAAGAATTTGATATTATTTGCATTTAGATTTTTAGTAAGGCATTTGATAGAGTTCCACCAAAGACTGTTGAAGAAAGTAGCAGCTCATGGCATTGTAAGAGTGTTCTCGTGATCGAATCATGGTTTCACAGACAGGAAGCAGAGAGAGTGTCCATAAATGGGTTAAATCTGAGTGGATCAGTATCATGGCGTTCCACAGGATCAGTCTTGGGTCTGCTGTTGTTTATAATATATATCAATGATCTTGATTAAGGAATTACTAGTGATATGAGCAAATTCGCTGATGACACGAAGATAGGTGGTGATAATTGATTTAAACGTAGATGTTAGGGAACTTGTGAGGATTTGTGACAAACTTACCTTGGTCAGAAAAGTGGCAGATGCAGTTCATCGTAGATAAATGCAAGGTTCTGAAGCTCGGGAGTGTCCATAACCCTAGCACTTATGTTAACAATGTAGAACTTAGCCATACAGATTATGAAAAGGACTTGGGGGTTATGGTAAGCAGCAACCTTAAACCAAGACAGCAATGCTTAAGCGTACGTAATAAGGCAAATAGATTACTGGGATTTATATCAAGAAGTGCAAGTAACAGAAGTCCAGGAGGTCATACTGCAGCTTTTATACACATCATTAGTAAGGCCTCACTTAGATTATGTAGGCCCAATTCTGGTCTCCATATTACAGAATGGACAGGAAATTCGTTAGAAAACATTCCAGCGTAGGATGACTAAATTAATATTATTAGCATTAGAAATTTCCTTATGAAGAAAGATTGAAGACTCTAAGTTACATTCACTTGTTAGATTTGAAGAATGAGGGGAGACCTGATCGAAGTGTATAAGTGGAAGATAGGTATTAATAGTATGATATTAACAAGGTTTTGAGGATATCTCCAAGAGAGAACCTGCAGTAATGGGATTTTAAATTTAGATAAGTTTAGATTTAGAGTGACATAGGGAAAGTATTGGTTTGGAAATAGGGGTTGATGAGTGGAACAGTCTACCTAGTTGCTATTGAGGCTAGGACTTTGGGTAGTTTCAAAATTTAGGTTGATAAGCACATGAGTGGAATGGTTGGATTTGAGGACTTGTACATCGGAGCTTGTTTTGGGTGGTACTTGAAAGTTGGGTTATTGTAAATGTTTGTTAGTGGGATGAATCGAAAGGACCTTTGGTTTAGCATGGGCTAACAGGTCTGCTGCAGTGTTCCTCCTTTCTTATGTTATGTTCTTATGGTACTTTTGTTTAATAAATGTATGAAAGAGAGGAAGGCACTTAGGATTGGCAGAGAGATGTATAGTCCCTTTATCTAAAGGAAAGGGACAAAAGATATTTGTAAAAATTATAGAGGAATAAGTTTATTGAGAGCATCAGGAAATGTGTACGGTAGGGTTATAATCGGGAAAGAATTAGAGGTAAGACAGAATGTAGCATCGTGATGATAAAGGAGGTTTCAGAGTGGGTAGGGATGTAGATCAAGTATTTACATTGAAGTATATATGGAACAGTATTTAGATAAAGGTAGGGAAGTTTTTATTGCATTTATGGATTTAGAAAAAGGATATGATAGGAGTGGATAGGGAGCAATGTAGATTTTGCAAGTATATGGAATAGGTGGTAAGTTAATAAACGCCGTAAAGAGTTTTTAAGTGAGGATAGTGAGGCCTGTAGGTTAGGGGTGTGTAGAAGAGAGGACTACTTCCTGGTAAAAGTAGGTCTTAGACAGGGATGTGTAATGTCACCATGGTTGTTTAATATATTTATAGATGGGGTTGTAAAAGGCGAATGCTAGGTGTTCGGGAGAGGGTGGGATTAAATTATGGGGAATCAAATTAAAATGGGAATTAATTACAGTTACTTTTATGATGATATCAGTTTATGGGAGATTCTAAAGAAAAAATTGCAAAGGTTAGTGGATGAGTTTGGGAATGTGTGGAAGGTAGAAAGCTGAAAAGTGGACATAGAAAAGAGTAAGGTGATGAGGGTATCAAATGATTTAGATAAAGAAAATTGATATCAAATTGGGGAGGAGGAGATGGAAGAAGTGAAATGTTTTCAGATACTTGGGAGTTGACGTCGGCGGATGGATTTATGAAGGATGAGGTTAAATCGCAGAATTGATGAGGGAAAAAGGTGAGTGGTATGTTGAGGCATATGTGAGTCAAAAAAATGTTATCTATGGAGTGGCAAAAGAAGGAATGTATGAGCATAGTAGGCCCAACACTCTTAGCAAGTGGGTTGGGTGGTAAATGCAGCAGCGAGGAGACGGTTGGAGGCAGAGATGTCCTGTTTAAGGTAATGTGTGGTAAATATTGAGCAGAAAAATCTGGAGTGTGGGAATGAGTGTGTGTGGAGTTAATAAAAGTATTAGTCAGGAGGGCAGAAGAGGGGTTGTTGAGGGTGGTTTGATCATTTAGAGAGAATGGACTGTGCGAGAATGACATGGAAAGCATATAAATCTATAGGAAGGAAGGCGAGGAAGGGTAATCCCTGGAAGGGCTGAGAGGGGGTAAGGGATTTCAGCAAGGGCTTGACTTCCAGCAAGCGTGCGTGAGCGTGTTGATAGGAGTGAATGGAGATGAATGATACTTGGGACCTGACGATCTGTTGGAGGTGGAGCAGGGCAATATTTAGTGAAGGGATTCAGGGAAACCGGTTATTTTCATATAAATGGACTTGAGTCCTGGAAATGGGAAGTATAATGCTCACCCTTTAAAGGAGGGTTTAGATATTGGTTTAGAGGGATATGTTGTGTATCTTTATACGTATATGCTTCTAAACTGTTGTATTTCGAGCACCTCTCCTGCAAAACAGGGGATTATGTGTGAGTGTGGTGAAAGTGTTGAATGATGATGAAAGCATTTTCTTTTTGGGGATTTTCTTTTTGGGTCACCCTGCCTCGGTGGGAGACGGCTGACTGGTTGAATGTATATATATACATACATATATATATATATTATATAATGTATATATATATAATATATAAAATATACATATATATATATTATATAATGTATATATATACATATATATATATATTATATATATAATATATATGAGTATTATATATATAATATATATATATATATATTATATAATATATATATATATATATATTTCTTATATATATATATATTATTTATATATAATATATATAAATATATATATATATATATATATATATATATATATATATATATATATTATATGATATATATATATATATATATTATATATATATATAAATATATATTTATATATAGATAGTTAATATATATATATATATATATATATAAATATATATAAATATATATATATTATATATATATATATACATTATATACATAATATATATATATATATATATATATATATATATATATATATATATATATATATATATATATATATATATCAATTTTCGCAACTAGAATCACCCATTTGTGTATAAGTAAATATGAAAGTATTCATGTGCAGTTCAAGTAATTCGTTATGAAAGGCAATCAAACACATTGAAATCATATCAAATACTGGGGCTTTAATTAACTAAAAGCATAGACATACAAAGTGAAGAGCAAACTGTTATGATTTACTAATTTAAAAGTTGCATTTTCACGAAGCAGGTGACCTATTTCAACCCATCCTCTAACTTCCTCAGTGTCTCCGAAGAAAAAACGAATGTTCCTAGAATATACCAATGGCTAGCCATCGTTACTGTTAGTTATACGGGAAATAGGTTACTATTTGTTACCTATAGATTTGCATTTCGTAACTTCCAGCCTTAACCTTTTTCCTACCTAATCCATGTGGGAGGATCGTGTGGAGGCGTGGGGTAACTTAACACACCTAACCCTCATACCTGCCGGAGCTGTCATCGAGAAAACAGCAAACATGTCTGCTCTAGGTCTCATTTGGGACTCAGAAAACATAAACACTCAACAAATACAAATTTCAGATACTTTGTTATGGGAAAAATTAAAGGAGTAAAAAACAGTTCAAAGCCTCTAAATAGAACGATTCGAAATAATATGGAATATAAAGGATCCAAGAATAACCAAGGTGGAAGATATTCTAAAAATAATAAACAATAGCTGGCTGTCAAGACTGCCAGGAAATAACAGGCTACATAAAGGAAGATCCTCATGGAAGAAATAAGCTGGTTCAATGACGATAGAGTTTAACACTTTATACTAGGATGGAATGGCACTGGCAGTTAAACGGCCCCATTTACGGTGCAGGCGATATTGAAGATCTGAGAATAAAGATAGAACTTTTACGGCCCGTATAAATCAATACACAGTTAGAAGCCATAGGAACATCAAAATTCTCTAGATTGAACGCAGTGCAACGCAGGCAGCGATATTGTTCCAAATCTGCACTTGAAATTTATCCTTACGAGAACGGGAAACACATAAGATAATATGGAATTAAGGAGAACAAAAAGGGAGTGAGATATAAACAAGAAATAATTCGGAAAAAGAAATGGATGGGATTTATACAAAAATTGATGGGAACATTAATGACTAGATTTTTATTGTGAAAGATATAAAGAGTTGAAACGCTCTTCATGCCGAATACAATGGAACCTGCGTTCTAACGTACCAGAGTTCGAACAACGTTATTCAGAAAAAATTGGACCCGGTCTTGGAACGCTTCCTTCTGGATCCGAACGCCTGATTTGTTTAAATTCAGTTGCAAAAGCTTTACGGGAAAGTCTGTCGGAAAAGTGCTTTGAAGTGACCTCTGACACTGACCTGACTCCTCAGAGACTCTGGAAGAGCCGTCCAACATCCTCCAGTGTGTGTGTTAGGCTGATGAAGCCTGGGAAATATTGCTCTTACATCGAACTTTTCACAGTTCGGGAGCACCACTTAAGAAACAGTTAAGTTCAAACACAGAGGTTCCACTGTACGTGAGACGGATTACTACATGGTTTTGAAAGGGTAAGAAAGAACACAAGTGGACTTAACAACCATACCACTATAATACAAAGGCACTCAGTGGACCAAGCTGTCACCTTGACAGCCTTGAGATCATCTTGACACCCTTGGCACTCATCTTGACACCCTTGGAACTCATATTGACACCCTTGGCACTCATCTTGACACCCTTGGCACTCATCTTGACACCCTTGGCACTCATCTTGACACCCTTGGCACTCATCTTGACACAACATTTCGCTCATAATGCACCATTTTCCAAGCCCATTGTGCAAAAAAAAAAAAAAGTTTGACAGAGTATCTTTGTATTATCTTATTTTATTGGTACTTCACCTTCCAACCAGCAGTCAAACCAGGCAAATGAAGTTTAATAAAGGGAGCCGGCAAACTAGCAAAGTCAATCCAAACGATATAAACAATATGCTCCTATCGTTTCTTTCACAATCACTTTCGCATTTTTTTAAATGTATTTTTCATTTCCCCTTCCTCTCTCTCTCTCTCTCTCTCTCTCTCTCTCTCTTTTTACACAGGGTTTGACAAGGTTGAGTTAAGGATCCTTAGCATTACTGACAAGCTATTACAAGTTAAGGATTCCCAACTTTATTGACAAGCTACCTCTCTTTCTCATTGCTCCGAGGGCAAAATCTCTAATAATAATTCGAAACAAACATTTCCCCCTTTTTTGTACAGGCAGAGATATCCTGCTTTGCAGCACACGAGTAAGTGATTGGTTCTTAACAGTGATCTATACATGGCAGTGGGCAGTGCTGCATGTATCATCAAATAGCTCAATTTATCAATCTGCGATTCACATATGCACATTGAACAATTATCAAATGCGTATCGTGAAAGATTAATGTTGAATTGTGAGCAATATAAATGCAGAAACATATATGTAGATGTATAGAGTGTTTGTTCGGAAAAATATTGCAACTGTTGAAAAGATGTATTGATATGGTTCGGATATATAAATATTCTTCTTATTTTTAGTATTTTATTTGTGTTCTGGAAGTGAAATGAGGTGCCAGAAAATACGGGTGCACAGACAAGCAGAGGTGCCACAGACAAAATGGAATGAGCTACAGATGTGATACAACAAGTGTAATAGGAAGGTACGGAAAATAAAGAGGAGCCAAAGAGCATAAAAGAGGAACGAAAGAGCATGTAAGAAGTACCAAAGAGCATATAAGAAGTGCTAAGAGCATATAAGATGTAAAAGAGCACTTAATGCCAAAGAGCATATAAAAGGTTCCACATAAAATAAAAAAATGCCACAAAGCAAACAGAAAGAGTACACCTAAAAGGAATCACAGAACGGTTGGGTTTGGAAAGCAGCCATGGGTTTGAATCCCACCGTTCCGTGATTTGTTTACATTCGTGTTATATCGATTTCCTGAGACATCACACATTGTTGTGAATCACCATCACTACTGGCTTATCGTAAGATAATCTCCTCTCCATAACACTGCATCAGAAAATTCTTTTGGGTTAACCTGGACAGTTAGTAACCATTATAACCCACAAACCAGTGTGGCCAGATCAAGTAGGCTGTGGTGGATGTGTAGGGCAGAGGGCCTCCAGCAGCAACAACCTGACTGGCTAGGTTAACACCCGACAGCCTGGCCCATGGCCGGGTTCAGAGTAGAAACACTCTTGAAACTTATCAAGGTAAAAGTACCCTTTCATCCTCTTCTCAGGAAGAGGCTCAGCAATGGCTGACCTCCAAGTACCTAATTACTTTTTATCTGTGGTATTTAATGCACAGAAGTTGATGGATAGGACTATGTGCAACACTGCGTATCTTTATTGGCAATAAAGATTCCCAAATGGTGCAGTATATGTCTATTAATCTTCCTAATTGCTATGAGAAAAGGGGCAACAGGTGAAAGGTAATAAGCTTATAATGAGAAATATGTAACAAGTTTGCAATATATTTAATTTTAAATGGCAGATTTAAAATCACTTAAGTTCGAAAAGACTAAATATTTAGGCAGGAACACCCCAGGATTATTGTTCGCGTGGGAAAGCGTTAAAGCCGCAGGGATCACACAACGCCTGGGAAATGGCAGGTAATCTGCCAGATCGAGAGGAGGGTAGCTCCAATTCATTTGATCAAGAGATCTCCACCGGTATCAAGGCACTCTTGATACCAGTGGAGTATCAAGATTGCCTTGATACTCCACATCTGGAAAAAAGGTACACAAAACACCTGAGAGAACTGTAGTGTGAGATCAAGACGAAGACGGGAGACTCACTAAACTGCCCTCAAAGTAAATTTGAGTTGGTGTGTCGATAGATGTGTCTATGAAAGATGAGGCGAATCTCAGAGAGAAAGATACGACAAAGATTAACAGCAGTCTTGAAGATTCTGTGAAAATGAAGCTTATCGGCGGATGCCAAAAAAAAGGTATGTAACAGAAGTTAATTGTGCAAACGTGTTTTATAGTGTGAGACATGGTCTCTAAATGTTGCTAGAGGCAGTGGTGATGCCTTGTTTAGAGCAATATGTTGTTAAATATTATGCAGGGTATAAGGGTAAAAATTTGATGAAGGTAAAATTGAAAGTATTTTTACTGACGCCACTAGGCACTATAGAATACCTTTTTCGGCGCTGAAAACTTCCAGCAGGTACGTTTCTTATGGGAGTGGAGGAATGAAGTGTTTTTCTTACAGAGGATATGGCATTTCCACCAGGATTGGAGTTTTCTAACTTATTTCGCCAGAATGATGCGATCCTGCAGCGACTGACACACACACACACACACACACACACACACACACACACACACACACACACACCCACACACAACACACACACACACACACACACTTTTACTGCTGGGTGGGCTCTGGCATCGTGGTGCAAGGAAACTGGACAGCGCTAAGAAATCGAACCAAAACCTCGATTGATAATCGAATGCGAGAAAACGAGGATAAGGATTTGTTCAAACGACTCGGCCGTGTAGAAAGGAAGAGGCAATATATTTTCACCAAGAGGAAGAAAAAACAATGGTAGGGGACATCTCATTAATATTTGGAAGGATAGTGAACGAGGTTTTAATGGTAGGGGCTTAAGCATGCAGCAGGCTTTGTGAGCTTGTTAGATCACAGTGGAGCGGAGACGGTGATTTTGGGATTTAACATAATGATGGAGTGTGAGTAGGTAACATTCTTGATGGAATTCGAGAAGCCAAACTTGAGTTCTCGTGGTGAATAGTACAATTTCTGAACTCCTGAAATATGTACAGTGATATTATTATTCGGAGAGTCACTGGAAATGGGAAGTTTGAGCAGTTCTGTAGGAACCAGTTCGCTCTGTTTCATATTTTCTTGTGGTTGAAAAACACTGTTGAACAACTCTGCATAGCACTTTCGTACTTTGAGTTAATTTCTCAATGATTTTCGTTGTAGTTCCATTGCTGCTTTACACTTTCTACCTCACATGCTTGTGAAGGGGGTGGAATGAATGGAAGCTTAATTCTTTCGTTTCAAATCATATCAGGTGCTTGTAAAGTTGCAGATATGAGTAGGAAGTCCAGGTAGATTCGTTGAAGGAACGACCACCTCTAGAACTTTACTGGGGACCCTCATCCTCAGAGAAGACAATAAACGTACCTCAGGAAAACTCAAGGTTCTCCCCGGAGCTGTTTGAATATTTTATTCTCCTACCACCCCTATATTTTTATGCTACATGCTGCTTTATTAATAGACAGCATAAACTGATAGAGAACACAAACATGAATACATTGGCACAATATATCAAAGGTTATGAATACTCTCAGCTCGAAGCCGGACGAGCCCAATATGCAACATGCATTTCCCTCTGAATGGCCACGCTGAGGCCTGGAACACGAAAGTGGCTGCCCTTGGGTCCCTGGTGGTGTCGATAAGTCTGGAACCCAGATCTTTAGGAAAAAGTGGCATTTTGTCCCATGATTCAAAAGGTCTCGATCCCACTGAGACAAATTGATACTGTGGCTTATATCCCTGTACATGCCTATCTTGCACTCCTGCTTGTGATCAGCAGCTCCTCCCTATCGCCCGAATAGGTAAAATTGGTCCTTTAACAAAACCTCATTCCTATAAATTTTTCCTATACCTTTAAAGAATATATTTTTTCATTTATATTACTGCAAAATAAAAAATTTTGTACCAAAAGAGCCCTAGAAAACTTACCTAACTTTATTATAACGAGAAACTTAATTTAGCCTAATACAACTAAATATATTTTAGAAGTTTACAATAATTTAATAATAAACAAACACAATGAAATACATTTTTTCGCTAGGTTCATTATGATTTTTGCGAAGTTATTGCATATACAAATTTTCGCTAGCCGGCAAAAAGAGCGTTGCTATTTAGCAAAAATCGCAAGTTTTCCCTTTCGGCCATTATATAACCTCAGTCTTCCTGAATCACGTTCCTCTTCCCAGTCACTTGAAGAGGTGGTACTTCTGTTTTATATTCATATTCACAGAATTAAAACTACCTCAAACATCCAGTTACTAGTGTTTATACTATGGTCTTAAATTATTTTTCAGAAACTTTTATCCTCTTGCACCACCGTCCACAGGATGGATATGGGTGCAAAATAAACTAGCCATTTCGGTTTGCAAAATCTATAAAATCTAATCCTCGACGTTCCAGAAACTCCTGATCGTTAACGCTTCATCAGTTTTTATTTTAAAACTTTTTCATGTGTAAAAATATTACTTTGGTTATAATTTACAGAGATTTGTGTGTGTAGGTTGTGTGTGTCTGGTGACTCTCCTGCTGCTTTGTTCATTAGTCTGTTTCTCTTTTCAACTAGATACGATTTTGCGTCGGAATTTGTGTGTGTGTGTGTGTGTGTGTGTGTGTGTGTGTGTGTGTGTGTGTGTGTGTGTGTGTGTGTGTGTGTGTGTGTGTATACGCGCGCGTATCCGTGCGTGTGTGCATGCGTGCGTGAGGCCCCAAACGGTTTGCGGGGCGCTCAGCCTGGGTCTGAGCATTATTTATCCAACTTTTCCATTTCATTGAAAAATACTTCAGCTAGACTTGATGCTTATAAATGCATGAAGGATACAAAGCAATAACTAGGTCAATTTCAAAACAGTATACTTAGATCACATTAATGTTTACTTTTATTGGCTGCACGAGAAAAATGGCGAGAGAGAGAGAGAGATTAAATTTTAACATGGGCGAGTATTGGGGCTTTAACAGCATGTATTTTATAGCTTCATATTTATTACCAATAAAATGTTATGCCTACATTTTCTTTGATATTAGTTTTGTGATATTTCGACAACAGGCAACACAACATCAAACACAGCTCTATACAAATATAATTTCGAACTGGGGAGGAAAGTCTGGCAATAAGGTACATTTAATGGTAATCTCCCGTGTGTGTGTGTGTGTGTGTGTGTGTGTGTGTGTGTGTGTGTGTGTGTGTGTGTGTGTGTGTGTGTGTGTGTGAACTCTCATGCGCACGCGCACATACTTATAGAATGTTCTGAGCTCAAGCTCTGAATTTATCTCACCTTTCTGGCGAGCATTCACAGAGCTTTGTCTTAGGCAGGATGAGCTGATCTTCCGGCCTCCTCATGAACCTCAGGTCAATGGTGCAGTTGGATTATACTCTCTGGACGCTTAACATGTCTTGATTTTATTCCATGAAAGGAATTTGCCTCTTTTCCATTACTAATTATTTTAATATGCAAAAACAAGACTCTCAGTTTTGTACCTTTCTTGTCCGTCCCTACTTTTTCTATACTTCACAAGACTTTTAATATCTTTGGAATGATCGTGTTACCCTTGAGCCTTCATTTGTCCGCTGGTGTGAGTTTTAGTTCCTGTGATTATTCCTTCAAGTTCACGTTCCGAAACTCCTGGACCAGCTTGACTGCAGGCTAGGAACTTCTCGAGTTCATGTGCTTAACAAGGTGAGACTTCTACAGCGGTGCTGCATACTGGAGACAACATGCCAGTGATGTTTTCAGGGTTGGGTGTACGAGCCTCAAGAGTGTCTTCAGATAATTTAATCCTGATTCCATTTTTGCTAACTACAGGAGTGGTTTTCCTCTTAAACTATTCAACATCCATCGTTGCCGCCCTTCTCCACTAGTCGACATCTACTAAAATCAGAGTCCAACAAACCTCCTGTTGGACCATTCCAACATAAATTGTCCTAGCAGCCTATGCTCATTCCATGAGCTAGGTGAAGAGTTCCTATTAGGCCTGGAAACAACAACGGAAATAAGATAGTTATAATTCGACTATCAGCGAGTCATCACCGAAAGTACAACATACAGAAGAACATTTTCGAAAGGTAACATTTCAGGTGAAATGTTGAATGTATCATTTAGTATTTATACACGTAATATATACGTAGCATGAGCGTGCGCATGTATGCATTTTCGTATATTTTTAATAAGCAATTATATATGCTTGTTTTGTTTAACAGTCTGGTAGCTATCGTGTCTGAAACATCTAACTGTACATCCTTATATGTGTCTCGCCGGGCTGCAATTTCTTCTTTCAGTACTCATGTGATATCTATCAGGTCTAATAACCTTGCCATATCGGCCTTTTCAAGTGTTCACTCCTGAGCCCTCATCAGAAAAGTTCCTTCGCTCTGTTTTGACCTCCTCAACACCTCTGTTTTCCGTTCATAGTCTTCCATCCATCTTAAATCTGACATCTTGACCTTCCCTTTCTCTCTTGTTTCAGAAGTTGACTTCTTTACATATTTAGCTGCAGCTCGGCCAGGCATTGTACTTTTGAAGCTTTGCATTTTTCCAGAGTGGCAGGGTTTTTGAACAGGCTGACAACACTGTCTTGTCAGCCATGTAGCAATTTTAAATATTAAATTTATACACAGGCTTCCTGTGTTCTCGTGTGTATCTTTCTGTCAATGTATGTATCAGTGTCCTCCAGGAATTTGTGTGTCAAGGTGTCCAACACTTTTCCAGTCAACCCATGGACAGAGCATCCTCTTAATAACAGTGTTTTAGTATTACTTACACACGGGTGACTGATACAAGAGCCTTAAACCGTGATTAGCTGACATGCGTCAACACGCTCGGTGGCTCCGGCTTTCAGTTCGCGCTTCAGGACTTCATATTTCATTTATTGCCATTGTGTATGCAACAAAGTGAAAATCCCATAGATTTTAGGAGGAGGATTTGCTATGAAACACTTATTATAATTATTGAAGCGCCTGAGGAACGGGAGGTAAACAGATTTGATCCTCAGCATGAAAGATGATCTATAATACCTAAATGAGCCTTAACTGGCAGGATGTAGAAGGTAAGGATCAACATCCGATGACATAAACACGTACAAATACTGTAGGTAGGCAAGAAGTGGAGAGATTAGATTGAAAAAGTGGCAAAGGCCAGTTCTAGTCACAACTTCAAGAGGCGAAATGAACGGCTCAGAGGTCAGAAAAATTAGTGAAATCAGTCAACAATAATTAAGAGGACGGGAAATAAGCATCTGACCCTAAGAAGACACTCATGGCGAAACGTTACCTCAATGTCTTAAGATGTTCATGCGTCTTTGTACTCGTCTAATTGTACTAAGACAATTAGAGAGTATATACACACAACCTATCTGACTAACTCAAAGTAGAAAGAACTGAACACCCTCTCTACTACGTTTCCTAGAGATGTATTCGATGCTTAATATAGAAATTCCAGACCATTTAAGAGCCTATTGTACGAACTACATGGAGACAAAGATGGGCTTCGATCCTACTAATTACGGAGGCAGTGACGCAGTGTTCTTGGTCCTGAGAGGGGATGGAGGCTGGGGACAGGTGGGGGAAGGAAGGGGTGAGAGGAAAGGTAAAGAGGAAAGGGGAGGAGATGATGGGGATGGGAGGAGAAATCACTCCGGATGTTATGCTGTCTGGGACTTAATTATGGTAGGGGCTGGTGTATGTCGTGGCCTGAACTGACGGCCCACCACATGGCTGGTCATGACACGTCAGATTATCACATGGATGATTGCCACATGGACGACCTATCACGACCTATCACCGGGTTATTTGTGTATTGTTCCAATCACGGTATTGTGTCTTTTTATTTCTGGACCACTACATGGTTTAAATATCATTGTGCAGAGTCACACAAGGCTGATTTATCACTGCACAATTAACCCGCACTATAGAGAAAGGAAAGCTTACGACGACTTTTGAGTTCTGACTTGGACCATTTACACAAACTTTGTAAATAGTCAAGTCGGATTGAACTGTCGTCATAAGCCCTCTCTCTATGTGCGGGTTATTGTGTATTGTTTCAATCACGGTATTGTGCCTTTTGTCCTGTCTGATTTATCACTGACTCACACATCGATTATCTATAACTAGACGACTCACATTTTTGTATCACTGACTCACACATGACTTATCTATAACTAGGCTACTAACACATGGTAATAAAGTTGGTAGAATTACCGACAATATGTAAAGTAAAAGGACACAAGTGCAACTAATGTGACATTTATTGTGGCAACGTTTCGCTCTCCAGGAGCTTTATCAAGCCATTACAAACAATACATGGACACAGAGGGTATATAAAGGCTCAGAGTGAGGTGAATACTAGTGAGGATACTTTCGATGTTCACTATAGGATAGGATAGGATACCACTAGTGAACATCGAAATGGCCTCACTAGATTCACCTCACTCTGGCCTTTCTCTCTGTGTCCATGATTGTGAATGCGATAAAGCTCCTGGAGATCTGAAACGTTGCCACAATAAATCAATAAATATCACATTAGTTGCACTTGTGTCCTTTTACTACATACTAACATGGTTGATGTGCCACTCAAGTGACTCACTAGTGAGGTTATAATAGAGGTGACTACAACATACCTATTATTAAATGTTTATCAACTCAAAATTGATAACATAGAGCTTGAAAAGGACTGCATCAACACGAATCATCGGAGTGTAAAAGCTGGGCCAGAGGTAGAGGCTCCGTCGTTGCTCCTACCACCCTATCTTCTTTTTCACCAACGGGTGTAACACATGTTACACAAGACTTAAACAATACAGTAATGGTACAAAAATAGCATATAGTGTATATATGAGGTTTGACGAATATATTGCTACGTAATTATCAAAATTTACAATATGAAAATCTTATACAGGTACCTGGAGCTGCTCCTACCTCCTGTAGGTGCTATTTATTAGTACATACGTCACTTTTCCCCTTCAGTTTGTTCTACTCTGTGAGGAATATGTGCATAGGGATGGAAGTTGGGAATGTGTCATACCAGAAGAAAAAACATTTTAGTTAGCATGAATGTAAGTTTTGAAGTTGTAACAGCCAATACAGTTTTAACACACCTGCCGCCTCCTCCCGAGTTAGAGAAACCCCAAAATAAAGGAAACGTACTCACCGTTATTCACCCAATCGCTGTCTTGATAGAAGTGTGCTGATATCACAAGTCAGAAAAACCCCCCTCCCCACCCTCTTAAAACCAGTCAATATAAACCAAGAGAGATAACCAAACCAACACAATATAAACAAGTCATTGGCTCTGTTATTAATGGTAACAGTATCAACACATTGATGAATAAGACACATGTAAATAAGGATACCCAAGTGCTGAAATGTATTTTTTCAGAAATCTCTGACTCAACTGGAGTTGCGCAGACCGCAGTTGTTTCATAACCTACCGTCACACAGATGAACAACACTTGTTTTAAAACTATGCAGGTACAACAAACTCCCAAAAACCTTGTCTTCACTACTGGCCCGTGTGGGAGAGCAAAAAACAGGACAAGGATGGAGGAAAAGGGAGGGAAAATTTTATTGTTTTTTTTGTCCTTTTCAAATTACACTAAGGATTGTATCTCTCACAGCAATTTAAGGATAAAATAAAAATTTCTCACTTTTCCTCCTCTTTTAACCCTCTACTCCTTTCATTACTAGTAACCTGTCTCTCCTTCCTTTCCCTCTTGTCTCTCTCCTTCTCTGCATTCCCCCAAATTTTTTCTCACCCATTCCTCCGTCTCATCCTCTCTCCTTCCTTCACATTACTACCAGTTCTCCCAAATTGTCCCGTCACTCCCAATCCTCCAGACATTACCACCTGTTACTTCCCTCATAATCCCTTCCCAATCAGCCAGACTTTCCAATCAGTTATCCCCCCCCTCTACCTTACGGTCTTTAATAGAGCTTTTTTTCGCGCTGTATAAGTATCATATCGAATACTGTAGGAAAATTACTGATGTATCCGATTATTCTAAATATAAAATAAAATAAGGCTATTTAATTAAGTTTCCTCTACCTAACGAGGACCAGTTACCCTTTCCTTTATATTTTTCCTTTTCACAATTTCCCTCATCCTCATAATACCCTCTTACAGAGCTAGTTCATTCTCCAATCCTTCCTCTCTCTCTCTCTCTCTTTCCTATTCCACAAGATGGCCTCTCTCATACCTGTTCCACAGAGGTCTCTCTCACGCCTATTCCACAAAGATGGCGTCTCTCATAGCTATTCTAAAGAGATGCCTCTCATGCCTATCCATCAGAAGGCCCTAATCCGACCAAGCCCCAATCCCTGCCCTGAGTCTGAAGCGTGATAAATGACCCACCCGGGTTCTGATCGCATTTCTGCTCTTCTGTCACGCATAAAACAACGATGTGGATGCCATGCCTGGGATACCCGCCCTTGGTATCCCCTATCTCAGTCCGCCACTGTTATTCCCTTCCCTTCCCCTTCCACATACAACTCATGGGCGTCTGTGGTCATTACTACCACTGTTGTCACCATTGTCACCAATCCTGCGATTAGTGCCACCACAATACCATGCCAACACGCTTCCCTATCGTTCAAAGGACACTAAGCAAATACAGCAAGGGTAGAAATGTTACTAGTTGATTCGGGGTCACCTCCCCCTCTGCCAGGTCAGGCCTGCTGGTTACTCGCCTGAACTGGAACTGAACTGTAAATTAGAACCTAGAAAACAGATTCCGCTACTGATGGAACTTTTTTTTACATAGATGAGTTTACAGAAGAGCTGTTATCATTCCTCAGCTCATTTCAAAGACAAACCCCTGTACCTAAGAACAGATGAAGCTCTACCTAGGATGCGACCCACTAGAAGTACCTACTTACTGCTATGTGAACAAAAACAATAACTGTGAGAATCATGCCCAGGGTTTCCACCGCTACTAAATGATCCACTATGTTAATTATATAAAGTTCCTTGCAGCATTTTTAACTCTTATGACTAAAGCAAATACTGTTTTGTTTTACTTAAAGTTAGACTAGGTAAAGTTAATCTAGATTAATTTAAATAAAGGTTAAGACAGGTTTGAAAAAGTTAGCTTGGGTAAGCTAGGTTGCATAAACCGGTAAAGAGCGTTTAAACTAAAAATTAGAAAATTTAGAAAGAGACCACAAGCCTAGCAAACGCGATTATCAAGCATAATCGAAAACGTTGAAATCTGCACGAGAATGGGTTGAATATTTGTGTGTACTCACCGCTCCTTTCAAGGCAGGAGAGATAACAGAGCTGGAAAATGTACAGAGGCCATTTACTGTCCTCATAGGTACAATAAAACATCTATACTACTGGGAACGCCTCAGAGCACTTGGAGAGCACTTTCTGGAACGGAGAGATGAGATGCCTGATAGTTTGCTCGTGGAAAACACATGAAGGTCAGGCTTCCAATCTACGTATGGAGTAAAGATGTGAGAAATTCACGAAAACCCTACATGGGAGGGACCTATAAGAAAACGTTTAGGCCGTCCTGGATTATTGTCAAGCTAATTGTGACTTGACAGTGAAGAATTACAGACATTTGCAACATTTTGATATCTTTAACTGTATGTAGACTTCTCGCCATCTGATAGCTTTATCAGTACAAGTCATGGACATAGAAATATATACAGCAAAGCGTGGAAGATGAAGTAATCAGTCCCTCACCTGGTCTTAGGCTGAGGACTGATTACCCTCATCTTCCACTCTTGCTGTATATATTTCTATTAGTCCTTGAATTGTACCGACAAAGCCACTGGATGGAGAAACGTCTACAGTAAAATACTCACATGTTGTACATGTGTTTAATTCATCTTCTCGGTAATGAATACCACCGATGTACGACTTGACGGTGATCAGCACGGACCGAACGCCTTCGAAAGATCTTCTCCCAAGTGCAGGTTTTCGGTATTGTGATTTTAATTCTTTAAGTTAGAAAAACGTTGAATAAACCCAGTGAAAGCAGGAGCGCCAGAGGGATGGACTAAGGGATTGAAGACTCTTCATCCATCTACAAGCAATTGAAAGCAACGTAGTCAGAACAGAGGAAGAACTTTTAAAATAAACCAGACCTGGCAGTCACAGCCTGTTTAAGAAGAAAGTCAACAATAATCTAGCCTCTGGCTGATCTTTCCAGAGCAGGAGGAGTCTGGAAAACAGACATGATCTGGAAACAAAACATGATCCAGGCATGCAAGCCTGGATCATGTTTTATGAAATGGAAGACTGTAGATGAATGCTTCAGAGAACCGACAAGCTGATAAATTAGACACATTGCAACACTTGGGTATCTTTAATGAGGAAACGTTTCGCCACACGTGGCTTCATCAGTTCATACAAAGGAGAATCGTGAAGAACAGGAGTATGAGGTAATCAGTCCCTCAGCTTTGAGTCGATGAATCAGTCCATGAATCATAAATTCAGCATATATACGAAGAAAGTGGCTTATATACTGTATATACTGTGAAGACGTATCGAACTGACAAGTGGGCGAAAGAATAAAAACAGCGAAAGCGAGTATTATAACACTGTTTTGGTCAAAGAACTTTATCACGTCAAATAACGATAACGACTCTCTACCGATGATATGCCTGTAAACGGTGTCGAGTTGTCTACGCTCAGGTCCTGTCAGGGCCGAGGCTTCCATGATGATTACCAGTTCAATCAGGCTGTTGCTACTGGCGCTCGCGACCAAGATATCCATCAGAGCTTGTTTTCCAGCACTTACCGGAGGTAGTGATCGAGTTTCCACATGAAACTTCTACTCTTTCTCCAGCATCTTTTCTGATACAGGTTGTAGACAAGTAGTGTATTTTATTTATTGGGTACAACAAACAGTAAAAATGTCTGTTTCCAGCTCTGAAATCTCTGTTACTTTGAACGGAACTGAACACAGAGCACTGTTCTAGAGGTGAAAACACTTGTGTTTTGAATAGTACGATCAGTGACATTATTTCTCTTGTTCTGAAAGGTTTCATTATCTCCTTGACTGTTTCTGACCTTAAATACATTTGTCTAATTGTCTTTTATAAATGACAGGTCATCTGATATAAGATTATGTACTTGTAAATGGTCCTGCATTATGTATCCTGTACTTTGTTTTGAGTGTTCCACTCTTTCCATATCTGATGTGTGTCACCTTTAAATATCATGTTATTCTCCATTTTTATGTATCTTTCATCGTGGTGCACTATTATCACAGTTATTTTTGTTTGTGCATCGTTACCATGAGAACTTGACAGGAACTTGAAGAGATCAAATTTATCCTCGTATTCTGTTTCCTAAACTATTCGTCAACTTAAAATCAAAGAATATGAAGTAGTTTTTTTTTGTCTGTAAATGCATAAAACCAGAATTAAACTCCTGAGATTTCATTAATCTGTGTCATCGATGCTTATTTAAAAACTTACTTAAGCAGAGGGCCAGTAATTTCCTGCTTCCTGATGTGCTGCTCGATGTTTCCAGTATGGACCCTAATTTGGGATGACGCAAATACGCAATTTACTGAGATTTTATGGGGTTTTCATGTAATCCCAGGTTTCAAGGTTTAATGTAAATCCAACTACAGTAAATTTAATATGAAGAGGTTTGCCAGGCCTCAGGAAGACCAGAGATTTGAATAAAAAGTTTAGAAACTGACAAGTTGACACTCGAGATAGCTGTGCAACATTTGGGTACCGGAAGCCAGTGACTTCACTCCAACTGGATTGCGAAGCCACTAGCTGGCGAAACGTTTCCAGAATAGATACCAAATGTTGCACAAGACCAGAGATTCAGTATTTCATTTTGCATAAATTAGAGAACCAGTGCATGTTACTGAAGGCTCGATCCTCCGTCCACTAATAGCAGAGAGAAACTTGACTTGGGCAGCAAAGCGTTGCTGCGTGTTACAGAAGTCTCTTTAGCAAAATGGTTTAATAAGCAAAGCCATCGTTGTCAGTCTTCCTTCAGGACAAATACAAGAAATGTGACCAGATTCTCTGGTGTAGTGATTCTGAAAGGCTCTTGATCTGGGAATTGAAATTGGCCTCCTCTGATACATCCTAGTATAAATAACCTCGAGAAACAACAAACTAGTGATTTCAAATGCTGAGAATTCTTCAGAATTCATCAGAATTTATTATCATAGACCCGAATGAGTTACATAGCTCTAAACGGTGAGGAAAAAACGCTCGAGCAGGGCAAGGCGGGGCAAAGTTGGTGCAGCGGACTAGTTTCGTCTAAGAAATCAGAGAACATCAATATTGTCTGTCGAAGAGGAGAGAGATGTCGCCCGGGTGTCGAGACAGAGAACGGAAATGAGCTCCCGAGACAGCCAAACGGTGTACCGTCACAGGATACGTCAAGGGGGTTTTGACTCACGAAATCGTAACGTTTGCAAACATATCACGAAATGGGTGGGTTCATGCCCAACTCATTTCGTGATCTGAAAAATCTGAATATATAGTTATTTTCGAATCAGAAAGTGTTTAAATTCATATTTCTCTCTACTAGATAAGCATTCAGATAGCATTAGCGAGAGGAGGTAAATACGATGTCTTGTGATGCACTTGCTGTTCAACATGCAAAAAGGGACACGAAAAGCAATGAATGCAATCTTAGGCTCAGGCCGAAGACAACGTCGCTTCGGGCTTCAACGGCTGGTCATCATCTAAGACCCGTCAGGAAACAATTGACCTGTTTCCGACAAACCTTACCTAGCCTACATAATTCACTAAGTATAAAGGGTTTAGAACTTTTTGTATTATAGAAAAGATGTGCAAAATGCCCTCATACAGACACACACACATACACAGGTGAGCAGTTACATGATTACACACACACAGGTGAGCAATTAGGTGAGCAAACACACATTTAATAGCTACCAGTGAAGAGGCGGGGCCAGGAGCTATGGAATAACCCCTGCAACCACAACTAGGTGAGTACACAGCAATAAACCAGGAGACGCAACTGCATGAGCGAACTAGAGATCATAAGAACTGATGGAATCCCATTGTAAAAGACGCCTTTATTATAGACGAGGTTTCGCTCTGTATAGAGCAAACGTCACTACAATAATTTTTACTCTTTATCAAGTGCCTTCTTATCGTGATTGTTGGCTGCCTTGCCATCCAGTCTGGGTGACATCTGTCGGGTTCGACAGCCAACAAATGACAAACAATTTCGGGCAACGTTTAGTCACTGCGAACACAGTAGAACGCTCACCTGCCGGAACACCGTCATTTCGACAACTACAAAAGGGTGTCAAAAAGGCGGAATTGGTTCTTGCCCAGCCATCCCAGGTTTACGTTTATTGTTGATGCCACCTGGGAGTTAAGTGCTGCCTTCTTTACACACTGTGGTGAATGTACCGCCATTATGGTAGAGCAGGCAAAGGCGACATACTAGACGACAAAGACTCGTAAAATAGCGGAAACTTCGATCAGGTTGTTTGGAAAACATGTCCTACTACTCGGTGGAATGAAAGGTATACTACTCACACCGAGCATATACTGCAATGTCTTGTCTTCATGTTAACTCTTATATGGTACAAATTATTTTTCCTGTCCCACTTTATAAAGCTCACCTTGAGCAAAACGTTGTTATAATAAAGGCTGAGGCTGTTTCATATTTCTTGGTCTAGTTTATCAACGTTGCGTTCCGATGAAGAGCAGGCAGTCAGCTCTTACCTAAATAGCTGCATCCACTACTTTTCCTCTATATACACAATTCAACAGCTGACAGGAAGCTACAGGGGAAAAAGGCAGAAATGAAAGTTCCAAACGTATACTTTATCAGAGGCAAAAAAGGAGAGACTGCACTAACTGAACCTCAAATATGTCTTTGTTTTGCTCTGAACTCATGAACCAAGCAGTGTCATCATAGACATTTCTTGTTTACACGTTATTGTTACAACTGTCTGGGTAATGGGAAGGGTCAGTCAGGCAGGTTACATGACCTACGCCAATGATCCCCAACCTGAGAGTCGACTACGCCCTCCACTCACCACATTATGCATTATAAAGGCAGTGTTGGTGAGTGGTAATAAATGAACCTGTCATATGATGACAAGAATAATAATTCAATCTTGACGTACTACTCTACCTGGGACTAGCTCCTTAGCACATCTGACATATAGTACACATCATGCCTTGGCACCCTTCCTACAGTCCTCCCTACATCATGGATGTGGTAATAACTAAACACCATCAATAAATTATATCTACTCAGCAGAGGCCAGAGAAGCATTATGATATCGACTCCACAAGCAACTGCAGTGACAACATTACTGAATCACACAACTAAGTCACTACATGCACCACAACCCATGCAGCTATCAGAAGGAATATCCAAGCAAACTGGACGCATCTTGAAGAAAAATAAAAAGAAGCAGGAAAGATGGATTAGTGGTAAGCCCTTGTTGTTTTACATCTCTTAGTGAGTTAACAGTCAGGATGAGGTTCTTGTCGAAAAGCAGTCAGTGAGAGTGGTCAGATGACACTAACTGTTGTTGTTTCTCCTAATTACTGGAGTTCGTTCCTTTCTCTACCTCCACTTTCCTGCACTGCATATCGTTCCTCTTGGTAAGTAACGTTTTGGAGAGATTTAAAGTTTCTCATCAGCCTCTGTATCTTCCTATAAATACTCGAAGGACACATAAAACACAGTTTTCCTTAGCAGGACACTGTTGGTCTACGACACTCAACAGGTGCAAGTGCCTTTGCTGCTGAGCAACCTTGACGCTCAACAAGAACAGCTGCCCTTGATATTGCAGTCAACCTTCAACTTTTGCTCGCCTTTACTGATGCAACTAAATGCGCTGTAGTAAACACACTTCTTTGCTGTCAACGTTGAATGCTAGATGACTGCATTTCCACGAACGAACGACAGTGGTAGCCTGGCAGCAAGCATCAGTGGTACAACCCCTCTCTTACATGGATGCGAAATGGAAGGTCTTTCAAAAGTTTTTCGCATGGACAGTTATTCCTCGATATTTCTGACTCACGATCATTTAAGACAGAAGATATAAACTGCAAACGTATGCATACTTTTCACTAAATACTAACCTTTACTTTCATGTTTCTTAATGGCTATTTTGTTTGTACTATTTCGTGATGGAATACATAGGCCTGATCCGAGACCGGCCGCGGGTGAGATCCCAGAAGGATCAAGATCCAGATAAATAACTAACGTACATTTTCACCATCAATATATTTACGTTAAAAGATGATTTTACTAAAAGTATATAATCTGCAAGTATTTTTTTCATCCTAGGCTACGAAACTGTCACCATTTGTTTTATGAGTGGAAATGTAGTTCCATGTAAGCAGGCGGTCGCTTAATCGGACTTGTATAGCACCAGTAAGCCAGGGGTCGCTTAACCAGACTTATATAGCACCGATAAGCCAGCGATGAGCAATCACTGATACCCAGCACTAGTACTAAGCCTTTATCACTAACACTTTCATGTTTCCTGACGAATAAACCATAACACTGTAAATTAATTTTCTACTTCCAGCAGAACGTAAACCCAAATTGCTCAAGATTCGCAAAGGCAACTCGTGATTGTAAATTGCTTAGTGATACCAACAACCCTAAGGAAATATCAAGTGTGTACAATTCATGACATAAATACAATTCGGACATTTTTTAATTACAGCTCAGAACATTAATTAAATGTGTTGAATTGGATGTAAGTCCATGATTGTCACTCTTCAAGTGACAGTAAAAGAATAGTTAGAAAGTACCTAATCCATCGTTTTAGTGTATTTCATATTTAAATGAACAAGTGACTGCGTTCAGTTGATTAGGAGAACCCTGGTGTTAGATGGAGTATACAAAAAAAGTTTCAACCTTTGCTATACCTCTTGCATCTCTACTTCTATTGACCTCCCTCTGTGGTGGTCTGTCTAATTCCTTCCTCGTGAGAAATTAGACACACGTGCAACATCTGGACATCTTTAATTTGTGGATGTTTCGCCATCCAGTAGCTTTTCGATACAAGGATATAATGTGAAAACTTGTGTTAGTATATACAAAGACATATTATTCCTTGTGAGTGTCTCAAGTATTTAGCACTCAGAAGAAGTCGTTGCCCACTGCTCCAGTTTCAAAGTCTGCTCAGACACTTCCTGGTCAACATGAAGACTTAGCTAAAGTCAGCTCCTACAGAGATCTAAAGATCTCAGATGGTTTCTCTGACTACAGAAAACAAGACGCTGTTCACCTAATTTATCTACAAATTTTCTGTAACCTCACCTGTGTATTTACTTCAATTAGCCATAATTTACCTGTAACAACTAGCATAATGCTTCCTATATGGCATTTTAATTTGGACAGTGACTAAAATGTAAGTGTTCCCAGTTGCTCTTCTGTAAATTTTTTTTATAATTTACTAAGGTTCATTAAAGTACTGTGGATAGCATTTGCAATTAGGAATCATCTGGCATTTTGTTACTAGAAAACTTAAATTCGATCTTTCGTAACAACTATGGTGACGTTGAAGCTAGTCCATGACATATATTGCACATCAATAGTATGAAATGCCAACAAGATGAAGAATTAGATGCAACATCTGAGTATCTTGTAAACTTCTTACTATCCAGTGGCTTTATCAAGCGTCTCAAGTAAAGATACCAGAAATTGCACATGTTGTGAAAAGAGACGACACAGTGTCATGTGGTGGTATGATAGTTCCTCACACCTTAAAATGCAGTCCCTCTATGGAATGGACATTCTTGGAGGCTTGACTCATGGAGGAGTCCTAGTTACCTCATGTTCCTTGTGTTACATCATCAACAGAACTGTGAATAACAATGTAATTCCTCTCACTCTGTGGCACAGAATGAGTGCTTAAAAAATGTGATAATATACTTTATTTTGTGTTGAGTTATATTTTATTTTCTACTTGATGTATATAGTAACGAAGGGTATATCCAGCACTATTCAAGTAAATTACTTGTACCATTGCCTGAGGGTACGTCAACTGGTCGTTATGTCACCAGTGTTCAGCAGGTGGGTAAGACAAGGCTGGAAGTTGAGTTGGTGTCAAGACACGTCGTGACTGGAGGTCTCTGCCCTCAGGCCTAAACATACATACATACACTCACTCACACCATTCCAACATCCGGAATATACCTTTGATGCTGGCCTTGTGTCTGTTTATTTTATAAATAGAGTACTTTATGACTATATTTATCTGGTGTGCAAATCAAAACTTGTGAATGTAAGTAAATTTTGTACATTGTTTTCCTGACAAAGTCATAATAATAATAAATAGTGACCAAGCGCTAAACCCACAGAGTCATTGAAAAGTCATTAAAGCTTTTCCTGTTCTTTATTTCCTTCCCCTCCTTCCTCTGGTTCACCAAATCCATGTTAGAAGCGTAATGTCTCAAGAGATGGACCTCTTAATGTTAGAAATCGCTAATAGGCCTCCCGAGTCGGGTTTCCCGATATTACAGTGAAAATATTTATTTTGTAACATTCCTTAGAGCCTCATTAATGCTACGGACATTAAAGAGAAAAGTTGCACATACAGCACCTGAGGAACGGAGGAGAAGGATCTATCTGGAAGGTGTTCGGGGTCAACGCCCGTTTCTGAAGGTAACTAGAGAGTGAAATATCCATGATTAAAACTCTCGTAAAAGAATTTCTCGTTCAAAACTTTTGGTTACGAGAACTTACAACTTTCTATTTTAGTTATAAAAAGCAATGAAAAAAATAAATATAAAATTAATACTTTAACACCTATAATATACCTGTCACCTGTTTGAGAGTTTTCCTACTTACGCAACCTGCCTGGGAAGAGCTTTTCTGATGACTCATCTACAACCAGGGTGTTTCTGATGGCGGCCACGCTGCTCCACATATCCGTCACCGCCTGAATGGTTGCACTGGCGAAGGTAGTGATATAGTTTTACGAAGCGTCACACTTTTTTCCGGAAATATTTCAAATCCTCTGATAGCGGTTTCAGATGTTGAATATTCTTTATTGATCTTAGCGCTCCTGCTATCATTGGGTTTATTTACATCTCTCTACGGATTTATGGGATGTTTACATTTGGGATTAGTCCCTCAAGTAACTTGCATGTAGTATTTGTGCGTTCTCTCTTCGCTCTGGAGATACATTCCAAAGTATTTTGAAGCATTCCCAGTAGTTTAAGCTTTATTGACTCTATGCGGCAGTAAAGCTCTATTTTTTCCCAGTTTAGATTATCTCAGCCTTGGATGGACCTTTCAACCCCAAACAGTACTCAAAGGGGAGAGAGGCAAGTGATTGAAGTGTCCCCAATGATATTATTTGTTTCTTTAAATCCTATTACCCAGCCTCTTTTTTCTTCCTTTCACAGCAACTCCCATTATTCGTTTTTAAATGATATCCCAGACATTATAATATAACCTAAGTCTTTTAAATGTTCGTTTGTTCTACTAAGTGGTATTCCTGTATTTTTGGTGTAGTGCACCTTTCGAGTATTTTAGTCTTTCCATATCTGAATAGTTTAATTTGTTGTCTATAACATTGTTAATTTCTAATCCTACTGCAAGCCTGTTGATATGTGCCAATTTCTCTTCTAAAAGATGATAATAGGCTGTTTTTTATATCGTCCAAAAAAGGGGAAGTTATTGCAGTATTTTTATCTATGCTATGAGATGAGAAACAGAAAAGGGCCCAGGGACTGTATTCTGCGATACCGAAGTTTGTACTTGCTAAGTGAAAATAAAATAAATTTCAGCAGCCTACCGTTATATACCTGATGACCTTATTGTATGAGTTATTACTCGATGATTGTTTTTTCTACAAAACTTCTCTTCGTAGACCACATCTGCGCTTTTTTTCAATACCTCCGTAATTTTGTCATAATAGTCTAGTAGTTGTGACAAGCATAATGTTTCCGCTCTAAGTCTATTTGATTCGAATTGTATAATTATGCTTTCACGAAAGTTTACTCATATAATTGGGTGTTTCACAACGTTTCAAAACCTACATGATTCATGTTGATGTTATGGTTCTTAGTCAATATTTCTTTTTTCAAGTGCGCCACCGCTGCCTTTCAGCAGAATTTGTTGCGCTCTTTACAGCTTCAAAATCCATTAGATCTAAGCTTTTTTTCCCGAGAATATTAGTGCTTGTGCTGGGGGTAGTTTACACTTCTTTTAAAATAAGTTACGTCATAATCGAACCAGGTGATGAAAACGTTGGCATGTTTTCCCAAATTTCCCCCAAATACAGAACTCGACCTTCACTTTTTCCTCATCCTCACATCAGACAGAGATGTAAACCATAGCACCGTGTCTTCTTTTGTAGACGATACTAGGATCTCCATGAGTGTGTGTATGTATATATATATATATATATATATATATATATATATATATATATATATATATATATATATATATATATATATATATTATATCGGATAACTGAAGTATAATGAACACTTGTCAGTGTTTATGTCAATGCTCAATATCATATTCACACACACACACACACACACACACGTTTGGAAAATATAGGATGTGCTAACAAACTGACACTATATAACTCGTCAAAAACTGAAGCAGTAAAACAAGGACAGGTTGCAAGCTCTAGGTTGTGTCAGGCCTAAACTGCGCCGTGGCTGGACCGGTTTCAGGTGGTGGGTGAGGCTGTGGCAGGTGTAGCCAGGAAACATCACGTGATGCTCCACTTGCTGCCAGTGTTGGCCGCCTCTGGCCTTCGCAATCTCCGTCGTTCAGTTATTGGAGATGTTGGATCTACTGGAAATAGTGAAACCACACGAAATGGTCAATCAGTGGAAACAAAACGATGAAAATTATTAAATTATTGGTAATGATACATTCATTGCTCATAATCACTTAATTTTAATAATAATAATAATAATAATATAACAATAATCTTTATTTTTACAAGTACAAGGTATACAGACCTAACTGACATCTGTGACATACTGCTATAAAATCCTTGTTATGTAAATAATATCTGGCAAATTAGGTCAATTATGTCTCAGGATGTGACCCACACTAGCCGACTAATACTCAGGTACCTACTTTACTAAGTGAAGAGGAACGCAGGTGTTTTAACGAAACACTTCTAATGTGGCCACCCGTACAGGGACTCGAACCATGGACTTCAGTGTGAGCTGAGTGCGATAGCAATTGAGCTACAGGACGGCTAGTGGTTAAATTAGTCGAAATGAGTTGTAAATGCTACATCAAAATTCGGTAAATAACAGAAAGAAATAATTTTTCATATTTTAAGTTCATGAGGGTTATTGAAAATTCGTATAAAACCCAAGAATTCCAAAATGGTGTAATTTGGAGCTGTATATAGTCGAGCAATCCAGAGAATTTATTCTAGACCTGCATACGGTCCAGGAATCCCAAGGAAGGTGCATTTTAGGGCTGTATATAGTCTGGAATCAGTGAAAACAAATTTTAAGTATCACGGTATAGGAAAGACGCATTTAAAGGTGGTACATAGTCAATGAATGCCAACGAAGGTACATTTAAAGGGTGTGGATGGTCAGGAATTTCCAGGAAGTTTGATTTTAAGAATGCTTGCGGTCCAAGATTTCGAGAAGGTATTAGGGCTCTTTACGATCGTCAAATCCCAGCGTAGGTGTATTTGAGTGATCGCCCGTTGAAGAAGTGAAGAAGTGGAAAGGAGTTACCTTAAGTCAAGCATACCATAGTTCTCACTCATCCTGTTCCCTTCCGTACACAGCTAATCCTCCTAGCAAACGTCGGTATGTCACTGTGACTAAGAACACCACATGTTTGTGAAACTGAAAGTACTATGACATGTGCAACAGTTAGTATCTTTTTCAGAAACATTTCGCCTACACAGTAGGCTTCTTCAGTCAAATACGGAACTATTAAATAGGAAGATAGGAAAAGCAGTGGATCGGTAAAGATTATATGATCAATCTTATGTAATCGACTGAAGAACCCTACTGTGTGAGCTAAACATTTCGGAAATAAGGATCCAAACTGTTGCATGTGTTTATTCATCTACCGTCTGTGTACCACAATTATAACGTGACACCGAAGTGAAAACGTGAATATTTGACTGTCTATCTTACAGCTCTCTCCAGTCTCAAACATTTCCATCACCTGTATATGTCATTTCATTAACTGCCGTTATGGTATAATAAAAATTCGTTACGCTCTAATGACGGACGATAATCAGTCCTTACAAAAGACGTAGCCTAACTCGACCAATCTTAAGTAAACTGAGAAATCTTCAGAAAATCAGATGCGATAAACTGAGGTTTGATCTAAGAGGGCGAGTTGCCACATAGCTGCATCAGTCTTGAGGATGGTGTCATAGCATCAAAGTGGACACATGGATGTGCATTTTCAGAGCCATTCAGGACATACACACCCCAGGTAAGGCGCAATGTTTTCTTACGTCTCAGAGTTAACTTGTTTTTCTTGTGCCTGTCTTTCTTCCTTTCATTTCTCTTTCTTTGTCATATATATATATATATATATATATATATATATATATATATATATATATATATATATATATATATATATATATATATATATAATATATATATATATATATATATATATATATATATATATATATATATATATATATATATATATATACATACTGTATATATATACATATAGATTTATACTGTTTTCACCAGTTGTAATTCCTTTACACACACCACACACACACACACACACACACACACATCACATGAAAAGACCCTTGGGACCAGTGACCATGTGGTTTTAAGCTTCGAATACACAGTAGAGCTACAAGTGGAGGAGAAGCAGGAAGGCCAGGACGAATGAGCCAAACTACAAGAAAGGGGACTACATAGGGTGAGGAACTTCCTGAACAGGGGTTCAGTGGGACAGAGAACTGCAGGAAGCCAGTTAATGAGATGATGGAATATGTAGCAACAAAATGCAAGGAAGCTGAGGAGAGTTTGTACCCAAGGGTAACAGGAATAATGAAAAAGCTAGGATGAGCCATGGTTTCCCAAGGTGCAAGGAGGCAAAAACCAAGTGTGCTAGGAATGGAAGAAATACAGAAGGCAAAGGACCCAGGAGAATAAGGAGAGCAGTCGTAGAGCCAGAAACGAATATGCATAGATAAGAAGGGAGGCCCAAGACAATATGAAAATGACATAGCAGCGAAGCCAAATCTGACCGAAACTGTTGTACAGCACATCAGGAGAAAACAACAGTCAGGACCAGGTAATCAGGCTAGGAGGAGAGACAACAAGAAATGACCGTGAAGTATTTGAGGAACTCAACAAGAGATTCAAAGAAGTGTTCAGAGGAGACAGAAGGGGCTCCAGAAAGACGGAGAGGTGGGGCACACCACCATGTCTGGACACAGTGCACACAAACCGAGGAAGAAGTGAAGGGCTTCTGAGTGAGCTAGATACCTCAAGGGCAATGGGGCCAGATAACATCTCCCATGGGTATTGAGAGAGGAGCAGAGGCGCTATGTGTACCCTAACAACAATATTCAATACATCTATCAGAAACAGGGAGATTGCCTGAGGCATGGAGAGACAGCAAATGTAGTCCCAATCTTTAAAAAGGAGACAGACATGAAGCATTAAACTACAGACCAGTGTCACTGACATGTAAAGTATGCAAAATCATGGAGAAGATTATCAGGAGAAGAGTGGTGGAACACCTAGAAGGAACGATCTTATCAACAGCAGCCAACATGGTTTCAGTGACGGGAAATCCTGTGTCACAAACCTACTGGAGTTCTATGACATGGTGACAGCAGTAAGACAAGAGAGAGGGGTGGGTGGATTGCATTTTCTTGGACTGCAAGAAGGCGTTTGACACAGTTCCACACAAGAGATTGGTGCAAAAACTGGAGGACCAAGCAGGGATAACAGGGAAGGCACTACAATGGATCAGGAATACTTGTCAGGAAGACGCAGCGAGTCATGGTACGTGGCGAGGTGTCAGGAGTGAGGCACCTGTGACCAGCGGGCCACAGGGTCATCCTAGGACCAGTGCTGTTTCTGGTATTTGTGAACGACATGACGGAAGGAATAGACTCTGAGTGCCCCTGTTTGCAGATGACGTGAAGTTGATGAGAAGAATTCACTCGATCGAAGACCAGGCAGAACTAAAAAGGGGATCTGGACAGTCTACAGACCTGGTCAGCAATTGGCTCCTGGAGTTCAATCCACCAATTGCAAAGCCATGAAGATTGGGGAAGGGAAGAAGACCGCAGACGGAGTACAGTCTAGGGGCCAGAGACTCAAAACTCACTCAGGAAAAGATCTTGGGGGGAGTATAACACCAGGCACATCTCCTGAAGCGCACATCAACCAAATAACCCGCTGCAGCATGGGCGCCTATCAAACCTCAGAACAGCATTCCGACATCTTAATAAGGAATCATTCAGGACCCTGCCCCGTGTACGTTAGGCCCATATTGGAGAATGCGGCACCAGTTTGGAACCCACCTAGCCAAGCACGTAAAGAAACTAGAGAAGTGCAAGGTTTGAAACAAGACTAGTCCCAGAGCTAAGAGGTATGTCCTACGAGGAGAGAGGTTAGGGAAATCAACCTGACGACACTGGAGGACAGGAGAGATAGGGGGACATGATAACGACATACAAAATACTGAGAGGAATTGACAAGGTGGACAAAGACTGGATGTTCCAGAGGATAGGACAGTAAAAAGGGGGACACAGTTGGAAGCTGAAGACACAGATGAATCACAGGGATGTTGGGAAGTATTTCTTCAGCCCCCAGGTAGTCAGTAGTGGAATAGTTTGGGAAGTGATGTAGTGGAGGCAGGACCCATACAGCTTTAAGCGAGGTATGATAAAGCTCACGGCTCGGGAAAGTGACCTGTAGCGATCAGTGAAGAGGCGGGCCAGGAGCTCGGACTCGACCCCGCAACCTCAACTAGGTAGTACGCACGACACACACACACACACACACACACACACACACACTTAATCGCCCGTCTGCAACATTAGAAATGATGCAAGGGCAAATTTTAAATGTCAAATAGCCGAACAGGTTGTGTTTTGTACTCCTGACCCGTGTCGTGTGTGCGTGCGTGTGCTACATGCGTTCTCCCAACTTGAATGCATTAAGGTGACTCACGAGGCATATTGAAAACGTCTGAAGGGCACTAAACCCGTTAGGGGTCATAGTGCCTGGGAATGGAGGGAATGATTCTGATCCAAGAAACTGGTTGCTTCGTCTCCAAGGATCAAGCTTGTATTTTTGTCGTGACTTGGAAAAGTCCAGAGAAAAAGAGAGGACGACCATCCCTAGAGTACGACCTTCTTATAAGATGACAGTAAGATCTTCATTCTTGAAAGAGTACGACCTTTTATCCGATCCTCTAATAAAACAATCAGAAGAAAGCGATTTTACTGAAACCTCAATGAATTTATTTTACTGAGCCGGTTACCTGAAATCGGCTTTAGGCGTAGGATATAGGAATAAAACTCATTTGCTTACGAAACTGGAGTTTCGTAAGCGAAGAAATCGTTTTCCCTTTTCGTTTGGATTTTAATAATTAAAGTATTACTGAAGCATTTTTTTAGCGTTGGATCCTCTGGTTTGTGACCCGAGGGCCTTGTGTTTACATTTTCAGGTTCGAGATGTAATGTTCGATACGTGGCGAGTACTTCTGGAAGTTTTAACACTGCAGCTGGTAACGTATGGTAGAACACACAGTGTCCGTGGTTCATTCCCCGGCATGGGTGGAAATATTGGGCAGGTTTCCTTGTACCTGCTGCCCCTGTATGCCTAGCAGTTAGTAGTTACCGGGGTGTTAATCGACTGGTGTGGGTAAATCCGGGGGACAAGATTAAGTCCCAAGGGGAAATGGGCAGGCATTTCCCCCGTTGTCACTGATTTTCCTGGGATATCCTGGGTAGCTAACCCTCCGCTTTAAAAAATCCAAGCAAACCCTTATCTTCACTTTTCGGTACTGCCCTTTC
Source organism: Cherax quadricarinatus (assembly GCF_038502225.1). Lineage (NCBI taxonomy): Eukaryota > Metazoa > Arthropoda > Malacostraca > Decapoda > Parastacidae > Cherax > Cherax quadricarinatus. The sequence continues at coordinate 5,017,542 of NC_091351.1, forward strand.
CCCTACTGCCCTACCCAACCCATCATTTTCCCAGCAGTCAGTGATAAAATGCCCTTGGAAACCAACCCCCCCTCTCTTGTATCAAAAACCCTAGATAAAGTAAAAAACATGTCAACACTTGGGTAACTCTTTTGGAAAGACGTTACCAATCATTGTGATAGAAAATTATCTACGGGGGGAAAAAGAAAGTAAGAAACGGGGTAATCAGTCCCCCCAGTCTAAATGAATCAGTTGAAGGCTTTCATAATCCGACAGCAACATCAAGGCACTGGGCTCACCCAATTCCTGAAATTGCTAGGACAAGGGCCTCCAAGCACCCCCTAATATTTTCCCTTTTATGACAATGCCCTTGGCACGAGTCTTAATCATACAATGGCTCCTCAGAACGGAAGAGCGCCTTATTATTTTTTCAGCTGTTAAAAGCAATAATGGAATTTATTCGTGAATATAAAATTTATTTTTGGTATAAATGTTAGATTGGTATTGTATCACTGTTAGGTTTATTCAGTGTACCATAGTGTATACTGAATTTGATGACTTTTAGATAAAAAAATTTCTTTTTTGCATATTGCACGTTTATTGTCTTCTCTGAGGTTTGGGGGCCCCCTTTCCCCACCCCTATAAGGTGGTACTTCCCTATATATATATATATATATATATATATATATATATATATATATATATATATATATATGTCTTGCCGAATTTTAAAACTGGTCAATTAGCAAGAACTCTTTAAAAAATTAAGTCCTTTAAAAAATTTTTTTATACGTTTAAAGATATTTTTTTTTCATTAATGTTAATGAAAAAATTTTAATTTTCCCCAAAGAATCTTAAAAAACTTCCCTAACCTTTTATAAAAGAACAATTTTTTTTACCAAGAAACAAAATTATTTTAGATTTGTTTAAATAATTTAATATAAAAACCGTAAAATATATTTTTTCTTGATTCAAAATGTTTGGGGGAAAATTGTCTACACAAATTTTCGCTTGTCCTATAGGTAAGATGAGCGTTGCTTTTTAAGCCAAGACCCAAAGTTCTCCCTTTTCCCAGACATAATATATATAAAGAGAGAGAGAGAGAAAAAACACACACTCTCGGGTTGACATTTCCCGGGGGTTATATGCAAACCGCTGCTGGAAAAGGGTTCTTGATCAAGGAATTGGACCATTTCTCTTTCCCCCGGATAAAACCGATTACCTTCCATTCCCCAGAAACCAGGCTTCCCCTTGATTATAAAAAAAACTATATTTAGAGTTCAAAACTGGGCTCTATATTGACTCAAGTTTTTTCCTAAAAGTATATATATATATATTAATATATATATATATATTATATATATATATATTAAATATTATATATATATATATATATTATATATATGCAATAAATCAAGTAAAAGGTGTTTTCCCAGAATATGAAAACCCAAACCACTGTGAAAGAATGGGGAAATTTCCCAAGTGCTTTCGTGACTATCCTTATCAAGGAACAA
>NC_091351.1:5024034-5066534 GCF_038502225.1 Cherax quadricarinatus
CCACCTACACCACAGCCCCATATAGGCCCCCACCAAGGCTCTCCCTCCCCCAACCCCAATATACTTGCATGACCACAATGATAGAAAAGAAACTAAAGGTTTGGTACACAAATGCGGATGGAATAATGAATAAACATGAGGAGTGGAATGAAAGAATCAGTGAAAAATCCCCAGACATCATAGCAGTCACAGAAACAAAACTCGCTGAGATAATAACAGACACAATCTTCCCAACAGGATATCAGATCCTGAGGAAAGATAGAAGGAGTAGAGGGGGAGGAGGGGTTGCACTGCTCATAAAACACCAATGGGGATTTGAGGAAATGGAAGGCATGGACATGATTGGAGAAAGAGACTACATTGTAGGTACAATTCAGTCCGGAGAACATAAAGTAGTCATTGGAGTGATGTATAACCCACCACAGAACTGCAGGAGGCCAAGAGAGGAGTACGAAGAAAACAACAGGGTGATGGTGGACACACTGGCTGAGGTGGCAAGAAGAGCTCACTCGAGCAGAGCAAAGTTACTGGTAATGGGCGATTTCAACCACAGGGAGATCGACTGGGAAAACCTGGAGCCACATGGGGGTCCCGAAACATGGAGAGCAAAGATGATGGATGTGGTACTTGAAAACCTCATGCATCAACATGTCAGGGACACAACCAGAGAGAGAGGGGAGGATGAGCCAGCAAGACTGGATCTTGTGTTCACCCTGAGCAGTTCAGACATCGAGGACATCACTTACGAGAGGCCCCTTGGAGCTAGCGATCATGTGGTTCTGAGTTTTGACTATATAGTAGAGTTACAAGTGGAGAAGGTAACAGGAACTGAAGGGGACAGGCCAAACTATAAAAGGGGGGACTACACAGGTATGAGAAACTTCCTGCAGGAGGTTCAGTGGGACAGAGAAATGGTAGGAAAATCAGTAAACGAGATGATGGAATATGTGGCAACAAAGTGCAAGGAGGCAGAGGAAAGTTTTGTTCCCAAGGGAAACAAATAATAGGAAGACCAAGACGAGTCCTTGGTTTACCCGAAGGTGTAGGGAGGCAAAAGCTAAGTGCAACAGAGAATGGAAAAGGTACAGGAGGCATAGGACCCAGGAAAACAAGGAGATTAGTAGAAGAGCCAGAAACGAGTATGCGCAGATAAGGAGGGAGGCCCAGAGACAGTATGAAAACGACATAGCATCGAAAGTCAAATCTGACCCGAAACTGCTGTATAGCCACATTAGGAAGAAGACAACAGTCAAGGACCAGGTGATAAGGCTGAGGAAAGAAGGTGGGGAACTCACAAGAAACGATCAAGAGGTATGTGAGGAGCTCAACACGAGATTTAAGGAAGTATTTACAGTAGAGACAGGAAGGACTCTGGGGGGACAGACCAGATGGGGACACCAACAAGGAATACACCAACAAGTGTTGGACGACATACATACAGATGAGGAGGAGGTGAAGAAACTGCTAAGGGACATCGATACCTCAAAGGCAATGGGACCGGACAACATCTCTCCATGGGTCCTTAGAGAGGGAGCAGATATGTTGTGCGTACCACTTACCACAATCTTCAACACATCCCTGGAAACTGGGCAACTACCTGAGGTATGGAAGACAGCAAATGTAGTTCCCATTTTCAAAAAAGGAGACAGAAAAGAGGCACTAAACTATAGACCTGTGTCATTGACGTGTATAGTATGCAAAATTATGGAGAAGATTATCAGGAGGAGAGTGGTGGAGCACCTGGAACGGAACAGGAGTATAAATGCCAACCAGCACGGATTCACGGAAGGCAAATCCTGTGTCACAAACCTTCTGGAGTTTTATGATAAAATAACAGAAGTAAGACAAGAGAGAGAGGGGTGGGTTGATTGCATCTTCTTGGACTGCAAGAAGGCCTTTGACACAGTTCCTCACAAGAGATTAGTGCAGAAGCTAGAGCATCAGGCGCATATAACAGGAAGGGCACTGCAATGGATCAGAGAATACCTGACAGGGAGGCAACAACGAGTCATGGTACGTAATGATGTATCACAGTGGGCACCTGTGACGAGCGGGGTCCCACAGGGGTCGGTCCTAGGACCAGTGCTATTTTTGGTATATGTGAACGACATGACGGAAGGGTTAGACTCAGAAGTGTCCCTGTTTGCAGATGATGTGAAGTTAATGAGGAGAATTAAATCTGATGAGGACCAGGCAGGACTTCAAAGAGACCTGGACAGACTGGACACCTGGTCCAGCAAATGGCTTCTCGAATTTAATCCTGCCAAATGCAAAGTCATGAAGATAGGGGAAGGGCACAGAAGACCACAGACAGAGTATAGGCTAGGTGGCCAAAGACTGCAAACCTCACTCAAGGAGAAAGATCTTGGGGTGAGTATAACACCGAGCATGTCTCCGGAAGCACACATCAATCAGATAACTGCTGCAGCATATGGGCGCCTGGCAAACCTGAGAACAGCATTCCGACACCTTAGTAAGGAATCATTCAAGACACTGTACACCGTGTATGTCAGGCCCATACTGGAGTATGCAGCACCTGTTTGGAACCCGCACTTGATAAAGCACGTCAAGAAACTAGAGAAAGTACAAAGGTTTGCAACAAGGTTAGTTCCAGAGCTAAGGGGAATGTCCTATGAAGAAAGATTAAGGGAAATCGGCCTGACGACACTGGAGGACAGGAGGGTCAGGGGAGACATGATAACGACATATAAAATACTGCGTGGAATAGACAAGGTGGACAAGGACAGGATGTTCCAGGGAGGGGACACAGAAACAAGAGGCCACAATTGGAAGTTGAAGACACAAATGAGTCAGAGAGATAGTAGGAAGTATTTCTTCAGTCATAGAGTTGTAAGGCAGTGGAATAGCCTAGAAAATGACGTAGTGGAGGCAGGAACCATACACAGTTTTAAGACGAGGTTTGATAAAGCTCATGGAGCGGGGAGAGAGAGGGTCTAGTAGCAACCGGTGAAGAGGCGGGGCCAGGAGCTAGGACTCGACCCCTGCAACCACAAATAGGTGAGTACAAATAGGTGAGTACACACACACACACACACAAATAGGCCAAGTGTCTATTGACAAGTGCATTTAACAACTGATAACTAAGAGCATGTATACTTTTACCTTAGTTTCCCCTAATGAAACTAAGGCTTAGTCTCGCTAACCTGTCGTTGGGATCGATGACACATCGTTAGTGACTCGTTAAGCTGTTCTCTCAAAATACTAAAGCCTTTTCATTTTTTCAGCACTTTAAAACACACTCTGTTTATAACATTATATAACAAATTTACACTATCAATACCAACTTGCCACTCTCGTCAACAATTCACTTTTATTCCATTAAACATTATAACATCGAAAGTAAAACCATTTGAAATCTAATTTTCACATTACGTAATCCATGTGCATAAAACGTTCCATGTCATCGGCCAGGAGTATGAGTAAGCTTAAACAAAAAGGGAAATATCTCCACCATTTATGCCGAGAGAGATTCTGGGCTCTTCGGCAAGCAGCCCTCAACATGACTCACGAAATCGTAATTACACGATTGCAGACAAATCACAAAACCAGTGGGGTTTGAACGTGTGGCAAGTGAATCCTAAAGTTTACAGGCCGGTGCGTTAACCACTCGGCTAACTGGCTCTAGTAAGATACATCCAGGTAAGTATATAATATATATATATATATATATATATATATATATATATATATATATATATATATATATATATATATATATATATATATATATATATATATAATACCTAATTGGATGACTTATTATATCCAGGTGGCCCAGTGGTTAACGCACTGGCCTGAGAGTTTTAGGAATCACCTGCTATGAGTCCCACCCGTTCCTTGATTTGCAAGCACCCTACAAGGATATAGTGGCACCCATTCCATGGAAGAGAACCCTCTGATCCTAAGCACTAACAGATATGATAAACGGTTTTGAAAACCGACTGGACTGGCTTCACCAGTCCACTACAAAGAATAACGGTGTAAGGAGACTACTGAACTGATGACGCCGTTGTCTGGCGAAACGTTTTCTCAGTAAAGATTCCCATATACTGCACATAAGTAACTCATTCAAGTAACTACATACCCCACCACCGCAGTAAGGTGACCCAGCGTCTGGCAGATCTGTTCTAGGAGCCTTCAATACTTCTTGTTAGGGCAGTTGTGATATTTACAAAGCCCTATGACTGTGTAAGTCACCCTCTTAGCAATAAAAAAAAATCTGTACAACAATAGAAGCAAAGATAAAAATAGCAAACAAAATCTATGAGAATGTAATAACAGTAAAGACAAATACTGTCACACTGAGTTAAAATAACCGACAGATAAAATACATTCCATTAGTTATTAATGATAAATGGCACTGTGGCGAAAAGGCCTAAGCCGCTAGACTTGTTAGAGCAACATCTGACCAGTCTGTAAGGCTGTTAGAGCCACACTAACCTATCGTTAGGGCCACACTAACCTGTCGTTAGGGCCACTAACTTGTCGTTAGAGCCACGCTAACCTGTCGTTAGGGCCACGCTAACCTGTCGTTAGGGCCACGCTAACCTGTCGTTAGGGTCACACCAACCTGTCGTTAGGGCCACACTAACCTGTCGTTAGGGCCACACTAACTTGTCGCTAGGTCCTCGCTGATGTAATGTTAGGGGTCCCAAAGAACCAGCCGTTGGAACATCCCAAACGTGAGATTATCAACAGATTTCCAGAACTACTAATCAATATATAACAAGTATTTCCCTTTTCTCTCTCCCACCGAAAGCGAAATTGCCCTGCTAATCATTAAGGCCATTATTCTGTAGGAATTTATGACAATTACGACCATAAGCACATGACTGCCCGAGATTTGTTTCAGTCGGGAGCAAGTAACCGACTACTGGTTTGTTAGACCGGCGACACTAAACCTGTGATTGTGTAGAAGTCTATTGCAATGCCAATCACAATCCTATGATTGCCCTGGAATTTATGACAACTTAATCATAAACCTACTGTTTTGCCAGCGTGTTTTTTTACATAGGCAATCAACGATATTTCGAATGTTGGTGCGCTGTTGAATCTCGTGATTTTTCACCTGTGTGTGTGTGTGTGTGTGTGTGTGTGTGTGTGTGTGTGTGTGTGTGTGTGTGTGTGTGTGTGTGTGTGTGTGCGTATGCCATACCTTCTGTTATTCTTTGGATACAATTATGAAAATTAACATTGCATTTTTCTTTGACCAAACTAGCCTCAGCGACCTGGTCTCGCTGATAAGGAAATTTAAAGCAGCTTAGCCCTGTCCAATTTATCGTAGGTAGGCCTACATTTAGTGGTGGTTGATTAGTGAAACAGAGTTTGTTAATGACGTTCACAATGGTGGTCGTCAGGCTAGTGAATGTATTCTGAGTTACATAATGATTAATGTCGAGAGACTATTGCAGCAATGAATCTGCGTTGCTTTCACAGGTTCAGCTTCCTCCTACAGGTGTTAGATAAGCCGGGTTGTGATGACTATGTGGGCTGGCGGGCTGGTAGTCAACATGGCTAAGAGAGCCCTTGAAACCCGTCGCATGTATACGTACTCTTAGATATACAACGTAGCAAAAATTCCGTCTGCTCCACTTTTTTTTTTTTTTTGGGGGGGGGGGGGGGCGGGTTCTTGAATACGAAATTCTTTTTAACACAGTGTGTAATGAAGATATATTCATAAGATTTCCATTTCTAGTGTGTATGGAACAGGACATCCTGGGAGATGATAGTTCACAAGCAACAGTTACTCCATCTCTGCTGGCAAGAAACCATTAAAGCTCCCAATAGCTGGAGTACTTGATGATAATCTTATTGACCTTCTGTGTATCATTACACATAAACCCCCCTCAAGGAAGGTTCCTTGATGTTGGTGAGGGGCTCTTGATTTAGGGAATTGGATCTGTGCTCCAGTTCCCCGAATTAAGCCTGAATGCCTTCCACATCCCCCCCCCCCAGGCGCTGTATAATCCTCCGGGTTTAGCGCTTCCTCCTTGATTATAATTATAATAATAATACCCATAAACCAGTGAGGGGTGTCATTATCATTCCAGTGAACCAGTGAGGGAGGGGTCGTTACCCTTCCTGTATTTGATTTCATTACGCAAAAGCCGTATGGGTTCCTCACTGGCCAACCCAAAAAGAAGTTGCATTAACATTATATTCAATCTGACGCGGATCTTAATCACATGATGACCTGCAGCTGAAGCTTTTGGTCATCTGACCGAGGCCTACCACTGGCTTACCGGTCCACCCCTCTAAAAAAATATGGCTATGATTACATGGGGATGGAAAGTATTCACATTTAAGCAAATGGAAGGATATCTCCAATTTCTTGGATCATGAGCCCTTCACCAGCTTTAATACACTGGAAGACGCAAGAAGGTGGAGAAAGCTCGAATGTTTTTGAGAAAAATAGAATGTAGCAATACCGTGGCTGGAACAATTTTCCAAAAACCGTTACTCAGGAGACGAATCTTACAACATTTCGCTCCCTCCTGGACCACTGTCAAGTCACAACTGGGGTGAGAAAATAGAGAAAGCCTAAAGACAATACGGTAGAGGGAAGGATAAGCGAGTAGTAGTAGTTGAAGCTGTAGCAAATAGAGGAACCTAAACCCTGCGAACTTAGCGTGCGCCAACTAGGTTCTCACGTTAGTGAAGGGACATGAATTTAGAGGATACATGATCATGGCATACAAAATCCTCCGGGGCATACAATAGATAGACGACAATAGAGCGTATGGGTCTAAGTGGCGTAATGCCAGCAGTAGTGAAAACAAGACAGGTTGCTGAACAAGAATTTTTTGGTACAACGTTTCGGTCTGTTTAGAGCTTGATCAAGTAGTCTTACTGCCTGGTCTCAAGCAGTCTTACTACCTGGTCTCAAGTAGTCTTACTACCTAGTCTCAAGTAATCTTACTACCTGGTCTCAAGTAGTCTTACTACCTGGTCTCAAGTAATCTTACTACCTGGTCTCAAGAAGTCTTACTACCTGGTCTCAAGTAGTTTTACTACCTGGTCTCAAGTAGTCTTACTACCTGGTCTCAAGTAATCTTGCTACCTGGTCTCAAGTAATCTTACTACCTGGTCTCAAGTAGTTTTACTACCTGGTCTCAAGTAATCTTACTAACTGGTCTCAAGTAGTCTTACTAGCTGGTCTCAAGTAGTCTTACTACCTGGTCTCAAATAATCTTACTACCTGGTCTCAAGTAATCTTACTACCTGGTCTCAAGTAATCTTACTACCTGGTCTCAAGTAGTCTTACTACCTGGTCTCAAGTAATCTTACTACCTGGTCTCAAGTAGTCTTACTACCTGGTCTCAAGTAGTCTTACTACCTGGTCTCAAGCAGTCTTACTACCTGGTCTCAAGTAGTCTTACTACCTAGTCTCAAGTAGTCTTACTACCTGGTCTCAAGTAATCTTACTACCTGGTCTCAAATAATCTTACTATCTGGTCTCAAGTAGTCTTACTACCTGGTCTCAAGTAATCTTACTACCTGGTCTCAAGTAGTCTTACTAGCTGGTCTCAAATAATCTTACTACCTGGTCTCAAGTAGTCTTACTACCTGGTCACAAATAATCTTACTATCTGGTCTCAAGTAGTCTTACTACCTGGTCACAAATAATCTTACTATCTGGTCTCAAGTAGTCTTACTACCTGGTTCCAAGTAGTCTTACTACCTGGTCACAAATAATCTTACTATCTGGTCTCAAGTAGTCTTACTACCTGGTCTAGAGTAATATTACTACAAGGTCTCGTGAAGTCTTACGGCTGCTTTCGTGAAGTTTTACGATCTGGTCTCATGTTAGTGCCAGTGGCTCGTTCCCAACATCTTGCCTTCCCACTTCATCGACAGTTGAGGGAAAGGAGGAGTGATAGGAGAAAAAAAATGGACAAATAAAGGAAAGGAGATGCAGAGATGAAATTGGGAAAGATATTCTTATTTTGTTTATATTTAGCAAAATTTAGCAATGTGGTGCTACCTTATTTGTCATGATAGTTACAGAGTGAGATGAGCTGTGTTTCCTTGTCATGTTCAGACAGGAGAAAGAGATGACGTGACAAGGCAAGGGTAAGATGAAGAGATGAGAGGAAGAGAGGTGTGAGAGGAAGACTGGGTAGAAGGCGCTGTTGAATGATACATAGGAATAAATATGAGAAGGCATGAGGGGAATGACAGGGAAGAGAGAGACGCTCAATGAAATGGAAAGCTAGTGTTAAAACATTGGAGAGAGAGAGAGAGAGAGAGAGAGAGAGAGAGAGAGAGAGAGAGAGAGAGAGAGAGAGAGAGAGAGAGAGAGAGAGAGAGAGAGACAGGGAGAGAGAGAGAGACAGAGAGAGAGAGAAATTGTAGGGATAAGTGTGGCAGGAAATGGAAAAAGAGAGTAGATATAGGTAAGATAGACGTAACATGGAAGAAAAAATATGGGAGACTGAAAAGGATGAAGAAGGTGACAATAAATCAGTTGAATAAAATTACCTTGACATGCCTGTGACTGGTCTCTATAGTTATTCTACCTTGATAGCCTGGCCTCAAGCCAAAGTTTCCTTGCTGACATTTTTTCATCCAGGCTGTTGCTGTTGGCTGCTTGCTAGTCCGAAGATCCATCACAGTGAGACTGATCAGGTGCTTGGTAGAGATAAGAGTCCGGTTCCCTCTTGAAAACTTAAGAATCGTAACCGTATGTGTTAGTTATCACTTTGTTATAGTCACTTGGCCTGTTGTGTGTGTGCGCTTATAATATATATATATATATATATATATATATATATATATATATATATATATATATATATATATATATATATATATATATATATATATATATATATATATATATATATATATATATATATATATATTATATATATATATATATATATATATATATATATATATATATATATATATATATATATATATATATATATATATATATATATATATATATATATATATATATATATATATATATATATATATATATATATATATATATATATATATATATATATATATATTATATGCGCGCGCACACACGGTAGGCCCAGTGTCATTTATGGATTTGGAAAAGGCGTATGACAGGGTGGATAGGGGAGCAATGTGGCAGATGCTGCAAATGTATGGAAGAGGAGGAAGGTTTTTGAAAGCAGTGAAGAGTTTTTACGATTGACAGTGAGGATGTAGGAGAGAGAGGGAGATTATTTCCAAGTAAAAGTAGGCCTTAGACAAGGATGTGTGATGTCAGAATGGTTGTTCAATACATTTATAGATGGGGTTGTAAGAGAAGTGAATGATCGGGTGTTGCCAAGAGGTGTGGGGTTAAACGATAATCTAACACAAGGTGGGAGTTGTCACAGTTACTCTGAGGATGACACGGTGTTTTTGGGAAATTCTGAAGAGAAGTTGCAGAGGTTGGTGGATGGGTTTGGGAGGGTATGTAAAAGAAAATAAAAAGTGAATGTATGAAAGAGTAACATGATGAGGATAACAAAAAATTAGGTAACGAAAGATTGGATATCAGATTGGAGGAGGTGAACGTATTCAGATATTTGGAAGTGACGTGTCAGCAGATGGGTCTATGAAAGACGAGGTGAATGATAGAATTGATGAGAGGAAAAAGGCGAGTAGTGCACTGAGGAATCTGTGGAGACGAAGAACTTTGTCCATGGAAGAAAAGAGGGGAATGTATGAGAGTATAGTTACACCAAAGCTCATATATGGGTGTGAAACATTGGTGGTGAATGTTGCAACAAGAAAGCTGGAGGCAGTTGAGATGTCATGTCTGAGAGCAATGTGTGGTGTGAATATAATGCAGAGAATTCGTAGTTTGGAAATTAGGAAGAGATGCGGGATTGCCAAAACTATTATCCAGAGGGCTGAGGAGGGGTTGTTGAGGTGGTTCGGACATGCAGAGAGGTTGGAACAAAATAGAATGGCTTCGAGAGTCTATAAATCTGTAGTGGAGGGAAGGCGGGGTAGAGGTCGGCCTAGGAAAAGCTGGAGAGAAGGGGTAAAGGAGGTTTGGACTTCCAGCAAGCATGCGTGGGCTTGTTAGATATGAGCAAATGGAGACAAATGGCTTTTAGGACTTGACGTGCTGTTGGACTGTCAGCAAGGTAACCTTTATGAAGGGATTCAGGGAAACCGGCAGGCCGGACTTAAGTCCTGGAGATGGGAAGTACAGTGTCTGCACTCTGAAGGAGGGGTGTTAATGTTGCAGTTTTATAATTGTAGTGTAAGTACACCTCTGGCAAGTCAGTGATGGAGTGAATGATGAAAGTTTTTCTATTTCTGGCTACCCTGCCTTGGTGGGAGACGGATGTGTTATAAAATATATAAATATATATATATAGATATATATATATATATATATATATATATATATATATATATATATATATATATATATATATATAACACCAATCATAACATAAAAAGGCCCAATACCGTGACTGGAACGATACACAAAGAAGAGAGGAGCTTACGACGACGTTTCGGACCGACTTGGACCATTTACAAAGTCACATTTGCAAAGTGACTTTGTAAATGGTCCAAGTCGGACCGAAACGTCGTCGTAAGCTCCTCTCTTCTATGTGCGGGTTATTTGTGTATAAAACACCAATTTGTGGTTGCTGGGCTCTATTCTGAGATCCCAGCCCATCCTCACAACTTGCATATTTGTATGTGTGTGTGTGTGTGTGTGTGTGTGTGTGTGTGTGTGTGTGTGTGTGTGTGTGTGTGTGTGTGTGAATGTACGAGAGAGTATGTATACGCACATTTGAATCCATAAGCTAGTCTACATAGGTATGCGTTTTAGATTCCCCCAACATTTTTTTTTTAATATTCTTCTCTATACAAACCAAAAAAAAGTAACAATAATGCTTCGATATTTTTTTTTTTTTTTTTTTTTTTGTTTTACAATCCATTTTTTTGTGTGTGTCGCATTTACCGAAAAGTTGCATCCAAAAGAGGAAAGCAAAATATTATTTTAAAAAGAACGGTTTAAATGTTTTAATATATAAATGTTTTTCGAAAAAATATTGCGTTTAGAAAACCTCAAATGGGAAGTAGTTTTCGGACACATTATGTGCCTCTAGTCTTTTTCACTATTACCCACAGGATGGATATGGGGTGAATACCATCCTATGGATGGTATTCACCCCATATCCAACCACAGGATGGTAGTCTCCTCACACCTATACCCATCCATAGGACGGGTATAGGTGTACCGCCCTCAGAATAGGTATGGAATGACTGCCGGTCACACGATGGGTATAGAATAAATGCTATCCACAGAATAGGTATTGGGTGATTATTACCCACAGAATGGGTATGAGTGGGTACCTCCCACAGGATGGGTAGACTATGCAAAACAAAGCCATCAAAGATATATTTCAATAGATTAAGCGACATCAGTAAACAAAATTTTCACTATATTTACTCGCTTGAAGAAAAAATTACTCGTATGGAAAATATAATCTGTCCAAACTAGAATCCAAATATTCCAAAATTTAGGGAAAGAACGAAATTTGGTGTGTGTGTGTGTGTGTGTGTGTGTGTGTGTGTGTGTGTGTGTGTGTGTGTGGTGTGTGGTGTGTGTGTGTGTGTGTGTGTGTGTGTGTGTGTGTGTGTGTGTGTGTGTGTGTGTGTGTGTGTGTCTATGTCATTATTATATTTCATATTATTATCATAATTATTATTATTATTATAAATTATTATTACATTCAAGGGGTGAGCTGAGCCCAAAGGGATCACAGCGCCTAAAGGAATGTGAATTACTTAGGTTGGATCCAAGGAATAACAGGTCAGGCTCAATACATGTGATCAAGAACCCAACACCAGCAAGGAACCTCCCTGGAGGTGCTGGTAAACGCACACCAACTCTACGTACCACTACCTGCCTGCGTAACACTGCGTAACTCTTGTTGTCTGATGCGTATAAATCCAGAATAGTATATTTGGACTACCTCAGTATATATTTTGTATATTATTATTATTATTACTATTATTATTATTATTATAGTCACATACACACACGCTATATATATATATATATATATATATATATATATATATATATATATATATATATATATATATATATATATATATATATATATAATGTAAACAGAGCGTTTTCTCGTGCTTACAGAAAAACATTTCTCTAAATTCATTTGAAAGCACGCCTTAAAAAAGAAAGAAAAAATGTCCTCTGTAAAAATGCGAAAGCTTAAGAGGAAATTCTCGCAATGTTAGAGTACAGGGAGGGAGAGGGAGAGAGAGAATGGTGAGGGAGAGAGTAGGTAAAGGGAGAGGGGGAGAGAATGGTGAGGAAGAGAGTACAGAGAAAGGGAGAGAATGGAAAGTACTGGAAAGAGTAAGGAGAGAATATATATATGTATATATGTGTATATATGTATATATATATATATATATATATATATATATATATATATATATATATATATGTACATATATATATATATATACATATATATATACATATATATATATATATACATATATATATATATATATATATACATATATATATATATACATATATATATATATACATATATATATATATACATATATATATATACATATATATATATATACATATATATATATATATATACATATATATATATATATATATACATATATATATATATATACATATATATATATATACATATATATATATATATATATATATATATATATATATATATATATATATATATATATATATATATATGTGTGTGTGTGTGTGTGTTAGTGTGTGTGTGTGTGTGTGTGTGTGTGTGTGTGTGTGTGTGTGTCTGTACTCACCTATTTGTACTCACCTATTTGTGGTTGCAGGGGTCGAGTCACAGCTCCTGGCCCCGCCTCTTCGCTGATTGCTACTAGGTCCTCTCTCTCCCTGCTCCATGAGCTCTATCATACCTCGCCTTAAAACTATGTATGGTTCCCGCCTCCACTACGTCACTTTCTAGGCTATTCCACGGCCTGACTACTCTATGACTGAAGAAATACTTCCTAACATCCCTTTGATTCATCTGAGTCTTCAACTTCCAATTGTGACCTCTTGTGTCTGTGTCCCTTCTCTGGAACATCCCGTCTTTGTCCACCTTGTCTATTCCGCGCAGTATTTTATATGTCGTTATCATGTCTCCCCTGACCCTCCTGTCCTCCAGTGTCGTCAGGCCGATTTCCCTCAACCTTTCTTCGTAGGACAATCCCCGTAGCTCTGGGACTAGTCTTGTTGCAAACCTTTGCACTTTCTCTAATTTCTTGACGTGCTTGACTAGGTGTGGATTCCAAACTGGTGCTGCATACTCCAGTATGGGCCTGACATAAATGGTATACAGAGTCTTAAACGAATCCTTACTTAGGTATCGGAACGCTATCCGTAGGTTTGCCAGGCGCCCGTATGCTGCAGCAGTTATCTGATTGATGTGCGCCTCAGGAGATATGCTCGGTGTTATACTCACCCCCAGGTCTTTTTCCTTGAGTGAGGTTTGCAGTCTTTGGCCATCTAAACTATATTGTGTCTGCGGTCTTCTTTGCCCTTCCCCAATCTTCATGACTTTGCATTTGGCAGGGTTAAATTCAAGGAGCCAGTTGCTGGACCAGGCTTGTAGCCTGTCCTGGTCTCTTTGTAGTCCTGCCTGATCCTCATCCGATTTGATTCTTCTCATTAACTTCGCATCATCTGCAAACAAGGACACTTCTGAGTCTATCCCTTCAGTTATGTCGTTCACATATACCAAGAACAGCACAGGTCCTAGGACTGACCCCTGTGGAACCCCGCTTGTCACAGGCGCCCACTCTGACACCTCGTCGCGTACCACGACTCGTGTGTGTGTGTGTGTGTGTGTGTGTGTGTGTGTGTGTGTGTGTGTGTGTGTGTGTGTGTGTGTGTGTGTGTGTGTGTGTGTACTGCGACTAGCCGAGGACTCGAACCCGTGTCGGTTTAGCCCTCCTCATGGCGAGAGAAAATTCATGACTCTCTAACCCACTGGATCACCTAATCCTACAAACATAACGCACCCAGCAGTGCTAAGTGTTTTGCCGTAATCCAAGGACAAACAATGGTGTGGGTGCCTCAGTGCTAAACTCCCGTTTAGTGTACTAGCCTCCACAAGCAGTACATATATTATTGTAACCACGAACGAGTAGTATTTAATCAATAGCATCACTGTGACTAACAGAGGACTCGAACCCGTGTCGTTTTAGCCAACCTCATAGTCGGGCTAAAACAGAGCCACCCAATCCTTCAAAGATCACGTACCCAATCAAGTTAGGTGTTTTACCGTGATCCAAGGATATACGATAGTGTTGGTACCTGCCTCAGATATGATTTTATTCTACTCTCCGTTGGGTGCACCATCGTTTGTCCTCGGATCACGGTAAGACACCTAGCTCGGACGGGTGCATGATCTTTGTAGGATTGGGTGGTCCCGTGGGTTAGAGCGTCATGAATTATCTCTCGCCATGAGGCTGGCTAAAACGACACGAGTTCTAGTTCTTGGCTAGTCACAGTGTTGTTGCTGATTGACTACCACTCGTTCGTGGTTACAATATATATATATATATATATATATATATATATATATATATATATATATATATATATATATATATATATAATATTGGAGTAAGTGGAGACTAGTAATATTTATGGCTTGACGTGCTGTTGGTGTGAGAGCTAGGTAACATTAATGAAGGGATTCAGGGACTTGCGTTCTGGAGGTGGGAAGTACAGTGCTGATATGGTGGGTAAAGAGTGGGGAAAATCACAGTTCTGAGGCTCATTTGAACTGTGATCTCTGCACACATCTTGCCCGATAGCTGTTGGATGAATGATGGTTAAGGTTTTTTCTTTTATTGGAATTATATATATATTATATACATATATATATATATATATATATATATATATATATATATATATATATATATATATATATATATATATATATATATATATATATATATGCGATGTTAAATCCATGATTTACGCATCTCATACTTGGGACACCCTCTGGAACTCCTGGGAGAGGTCACATGGGAGCAATTTCACCTCGAGAGAGAGAGAGAGAGAGAGAGAGAGAGAGAGAGAGAGAGACGGGTGGCTGCTCATTACAAGAGAGAGGCGGGGGAAAGGGCCGGACCATACTCTACCCCAACACCTGTTACTACTTCACAGTTCACATAAACGCCGGATACCCAGCCACTAATTATAGTCCGGTTACCGTTAATGTCACCGGATACCCCATAATTCTCAAGCAGTGGGATATTGTTCCATTGAGAAGAGGTTTGCGATGAGCTTCCATCTCAACCAACAGTGTTTTTTCCCCGTTTGCAACAGTAGCCAGAAATCAACGGCTGTACTCTACCTTGAAACAGAACAATGAAAGTATATATATGCGCTGGTAGGAACTGAAAAAGGTAAAAACAGCCTTGTATTACAACGTATCGCTCTGTATAGTGGTGTTTCATGTCTTGAAAGAGGTAAGCAGAGAGAAACGTTGCTCGTATATATGCTTTTAACTTGGGTCAGTCTTCATACTTCTCATCAATACATCGTTGCATCTGCGATGTGATAGCTGTATAACATCAGTGTTCTGTATAAATGCAATTTTAGGTAAAATCATTCACTTCTGTGCCGGACTGAAGAAACCACTTGCTGGCGAAACGTTTCCCAGTTAAAATTCCGGAATGTTAGGAGTGTGTTTAATTCTTCAACCTGTCGGTTTTCTAAAACCATTTACCTCACAAAAATTTTACAGACTTACAAATGTCATCTCAGGTCAGCAACGACCTGAGATGACATAACTGTCATCCATAGCTGTCAACTAACACCTAAGTACCCATTTACTCCTAGGTGAAAAGGGCCAGCAGGTGTCAGGAGACTTTCCTGTACACCCTGCCCTGCTTAGGATGTGACCCACAATTCTGTGGTAATGCCTAGGTACCTATTTTATACTAGGTAAAAAGGGGCAACAGGATTAAGGAAACCCACGTAATAAGAACGCAAGTACAACGTTTATATAGTCACTCTCACAGAGACCCAGATACAATATTATGTACTTCCTTTGAAGAGGGATTCCTTAATTCCGGTGAGGGACTCCTCTTGATCTAACAACTGGAACCCGTGTTCCACTTTCATCAATCGAATATGAGTGAGTGTCATGACCCCTACGGGTTAAGCGCTCCCCATAAATGTAAGATAATTATAATACAAATAATAATACTGATAATAATTACTACTACTACTACTACTACTACTACTACTACTACTAATAATAATAATAATAATAATAATAATAATAATAATAATAATAATAATAGCAGCTTCCTATTCACGGGGAAAGGTTTCAATAGCACAAACCAAATACAAAACTTTCTGCTAGAAAAAAACGCAAAATAGTTACTTTCAAAGTTACTGGATCAAAAGAAGAACATTGATATTTGCTGTCGTTTCTTCCAGAACGAGATCAGTCCAAAAAGTTGCACTCGACATCAACCCAGGGAGATACTACCTTCCTGTTACAAGGGTGTTGAAAATGAAGGGTGTTAAAAGTTTGGCACTCGGGCAGAACGATCCTGCAAAATGAGAAATCAATCTTAGACATTTCTGCCTAAATTCAGCTTATACTGTACACGTATTTCTTATTATTTCTTATTTCTCTGATTATTGTTTTTACTGGGAAACGCTAAACCATTAGGGAAAAGGGAGATAGTTTAGGTTTGATCCATGAGTGTGTGGCTCCAGTTACCGAGATCAAGAGCCCCTAACAGTCATCAAGGCACCTCTATGGTCATATTTTTCATTTTGTTCATTCCTCTTGATGAATCCCGGTCTAAAACCGAGCAGCGCGGGGCGGTGCTCCCTGTAAATAAAATTATACCAGAAATAACACTGACCCCTTTCCTTGCCTCCTCCAAGAACGAAGTGTTGCCAGTCCTTCAATGAATAACATAATATCAAATTACTCTTCCCACGTAAAAGGCCGCCATATCTTTTTAGGAGGCAACAGTAAAAGTGACATGACCCGCCGTTTTCTATGTCTCGGGTTTATGCTCTCATAAAAATGTGCAACGGATGCCGATTTATGAGGGTGAGGGCATAAAAATGCTCCTGTTAGGATCTTGCAGGCCCAACGAAATTACAGTGATCCATCTCCCGTTCCCAGAGTACCACCCTCTGTTCCCCCCCACCCCCCCATTCCCTGTCTACCCTCCCACCCTCACGTACATACGGATGCATATATACGTACACATACACACGAACATGCACCAGACCAAAAATAATCAGAATGAATTGATGTGAGGTGTCAGGAGTTTGGTGGTGGTGGGGAGCGGCGGCGGGGACGGTGATGGTGTTAGTGGTAACGATTGAGGGGCATTTTGTAGCGGTGTTGATTGTGCTGGTGACTGAGGGGCATTTCGTAGTGGTGTTGATTGTGGTGGTGATATTAGTAGTAGTGGTGGTGGAAGTGGAAGTGGTGATGGTAGCGGAAGTATTATTGACGTTGTGGTGGTAATGGTGGTGGTGGTATGCATCTTGTACCTTCTCCAGGCCTGTGTTTACCAGTTGTACCCTCAGCAACGACAGCCAAATCAAGGTTGATCTGGAGGTTACGTTAGGTACTGAAGGTGGAGGATGTACTTCTTGCTGAAGTTGACATGTGCAACACCTGGGTATCATTAATCTGAAGACGTTTCGCTCAACAATGGCTTAATCAATTCAATACAAACGTTACTTGAAGGCCGTTGAAACTGGAGACAACAGAAGACGAGGTAATCAGTCCCCAGTCTGCAGTTTCAAAACCTTCAAATAACCTCTGTATTAAACTGATGACAGCCACTGTTTGGCGAAACACCTTGGGACTAATGATACCCAGGTGTTGAACATGAGACTTATCCATCATCTTGACGGTATGGTAAGCTATTACTGCTACCATGGAAGTGCTTGCGTTGAGGATTTGATAAATGGTTTTTAACATCACCTTGGACAGGGACAGTCAATTCGGACGCGTGAAGCTCCGAGCAAAGGGCCGGCCAGTTTCCTTTCTCCCACCGGTGTTGTATAGACAGCCTTGGGATGTAAATAAGACTGCAGTGGGGGCTGTGGCATTATTTTGTGAATGCGTTTCTTACAACAGATAACATAGGTCTTCACAATAAAATGCCATAATCGGCATTATCTATGTTGTTTACATATTGTCAGTATACTCCACCATTGTATATCGCTCACTTGAGGGAAATGGACATGAATGCATTCACTCAGAACACCGTTAATGAAAACATTTCGGTCCCTTAGTAAAGGTCTCTTAAATCAATGCAATCATATCCATTTTCCCTTAAGATATCGGCTGTCATTTGCTTTCTTAATACAGATCACGCACTAGTGGGTCAAGGGAGGAGCCAGATATACCAGAGAAGAAAAAATGTCTACATTTTTATGGTAAACACTGCAAGCAGTTTATTAGAATCCCTATCTACAAGATGCTGGTTGAGGTCCCCAACAACGGTAATAATCTGACGTAGAGGTTTACATTCTTAATCAGGAAAGTGCTGCGACTGAGGTCTGCATATTGTTAACACGAAGATACCAGGATTTCTACATAGCCTGAAGAACATTTCAAGGTTATCAATAGCTCAAGCAAATATACTTTTACTAAAGCATACGGAAGCTCTCCCTCTCCCTCGCTCCATCTCTCTCCCCTAGTAGGAGAGATCTTCATCTCCTCCCTCGCCATCTCCTTTAATTCTCTCCAGTAAATAAGTATTGACTGCCAAATAAGCCAGACTTCTTTTAGCGCAGAAAATAAAATTTTGGAAAAACAAACTAGATAAGAAAGGCTTGAAAATTTACGTATCAATGTATTTCTTTTTTTTAGGTTCATATAATAAGTTTGGAGATATTTGTCAGTATTAATAATAATCATATTTTTTATTAATTTTAATAGTTAACACTATTATTGTAATGTAATCATTATTGTTAATTTCTTTAACTTTTATCTTTCCTTTTCAGTTTTCTCTAAGTGAAAATTATTAATGAAGAGGGAGACAATGAATCTGTCATCGGAACTTATTTGTTAGTAAGGACTGACTCGGAAGTCTTTTACTTAAGTATATAATAATTTCGATCGCTGTCTGTCTGTCTGTCTGTCTGTCTGTCTCTCTCTCTCTCTCTCTCTCTCTCTCTCTCTCTCTCTCCTATTCCACCATGATCTTCTGAAAAAAATCAACGAAACAGAAGCAGACGACCCAGCGAACAGTAAGAGAATCAGTGTGGTACTCAAATTCGGATAGAGTTCGTCCAAGACAGACGGATATGTCGCTAAAGTTGCCTTTCTAGATTATTGCTATGCATATGAATGATTTCGAGGGATTTTTCTACCCTGTCTCAACCTGGCTGCAGGTTTAGTAGTCCTGGACTAAGGTTGTTGACATAGTGTTTTCTTCTTGAGGCAATGGCGTCCCTTCTTTTCACTAGATCTGCTTTACGATTCCTCTGGTGTTTCTCATTGCCTTATGTTAAGATGGAGTGAATGTTTAGGAGATGGACCTCCTGTATCTTCCTAGTAAGACTAAACTATTTTTGTAACTTCCCCAACTCTGATGTGTATCATTCCTTGAACGGATCTGTGAACAGAATAACTTTCTAGACGAGAGAAAGTGATTTGAAATAGCATCATGCTTAGCGTTATTTCAATTGATTTCAAATTTCCCATAAACAAACCTGTTATTTTTCCTGCCTTTGCTGAATTTATTTTACTGGGATCTCTAAATAACATCTCTGGAACTATTCTTAAAAATTTTTACCTGTTTATGTTGCATGGGATGGACTGCCTGTACTTTTTTTTAAATTTTGCTGGTTTTGAGTTCTATATTACCATATCTAAGCTGATATTTATCACCATTGAACGATATGTTATTTTTATTTGTCCAGCGGAAGACTTTGTTCATATACGAGCGTAATTTATCTAGATCATCTGCTAGGAAAAATTCTCACACTTATTTTAATGTCATTTGCGAAGGATGATATGACGTTGTGACTAGTATTTTACTCTGCTATAAGAATGAGAAACAATTAAGGTGCCTCAGGGAACTGAACTTTTAACTTTCTTAAGAGTCGACTCTTATTTTGTTTACTAATCACTCTTTGTGTTCTGTTTGTTGGAAATTTGTATATGAGGTTCAAACAACTTTTCATGTTATACCTGTTGACATCAGAGGATGTGCTATCGCTCCACGGCCACATATCTTATATGCCTTGCAAAACTCATGTAAACTCCACCTGCGCTTTGGATTTCTTTCAAGATGTAGATAATTCATCGTGCTCTAAATCCATGTTAACTTAAGTTACGTAGGTTGTAGGGTATATAAATACAGAAGTGTACATCTCAGCACCCTTTCAAAGATAATTATGTCAGCGCTGCGGGTCGATAATTTTATGTTATAGCTCTGCTGCCTTAATGAGGAGGTGGAGAAAATACATCTGCACTTCTTTGAAGGCCTCTGGGATTTCACCATCACCTGAGCTACACTTTCAAAGTACAGCGTTCATGCTAATAATACTTTGACTTTCTTTGAAAACCTCGAAATACAGAAATCAGGTCCAGGTGCTGTGTGCATGGGCATATTGCCTGTTTCTTCGAAACCTGATGGATTTGTGTTAATAATTAGGAAGGTGTGTGTAATTAATTCTCAGTTGTCATGGTGTTCCCTCAGGAGTTGGTTAATTTCTTTGTTGACACGTGTGTTTGGATCTCACTTAAGTAGATCATAACTGCTAGAGGTTTTTAACTTTGGATTTTGCATGTGTGAAAAATAATTTTGTCTCCTGTTTTTTTGTGTCATGAACAAGTGTTTTAGTTCATGTTCTATATCTATAACTTCTCTCTGTAAGTGTTGTCATCATTCTTATAATGCTGGCGTTTTGTCGAACAGTTCAACAACCTTCTTTTATACGAAGTCTTGTACGTTCCCTGCGTTTTGTCTTCTATTGGGCATTCTCAGCGGGATACGTGATCTTTTATGCTCCTGTATTCATCTTTTCTATACCTTGTTATGGGTTAAGAGTGCTCAGGATGGTTTTATATGGAATGTGTGTTAGTTCATTAAGTTTGCTAAATATACCCTCCCGCTGCCTCTTTCTTAGGGCATTCACACAAATTATAAGGTTGTTTGCACTTCTTTGAGGCTAGGATCGGAGTTTGTTGCATTACTGTTTGGTTATAAATTGTTCCTTAATGAGACGAATATTAGAGCAGTTACAGGAGAGGATTTATTAGAGGTAATCAGCACGGATTTAAAAATGGGAAAGTCTGACTTGGCATCTATAAATACTGACATGAAACGAGATAAACATTCATGGGTGGTATCCCACGTGGTATCCCACCAGAGACTAATACATTGGAACAATAGGCAGAGGATCTGAAAAATTAAGCACACCCACAACATCAATGGATGTTTCTTGATACTTGTGAGGGGCTCTTGATCTAACCTGGATACCAAATTACCTCCAGTTCCTCATTGCTTAGCGCCTGCTCTTGATTATAGCAATATCAATCATAATAATAATAATAATAATAATAATAATAATAATAATAATAATATTTTACAAATAGTGACTAATGAATGGAGAGATGAATGTATCAAATAAAGATTATATAACGAATGAGAAATATAATTAGAAAAAAAAGAGTAAAGGAAACGTAACTTTTATTTTGCAAACACACACACGCGCGCGCGCACACGCAAGCTATGACTCGACCCCTGAAACCACAACTGAGTACAGTTATGCGAGTACACGCACACACACACACACACACACACACCGGGGCCAGGAGCTATGACTCGACCCCTGAAACCACAACTGAGTACAGTTATGCGAGTACACGCACACTATGACTCGACCCCTGAAACCACAACTGAGTACAGTTATGTGAGTACTCACACACACACACACACACACACACACACACACACACACACACACACACCGGGGCCAGGAGCTATGACTCGACCCCTGAAACCACAACTGAGTACAGTTATGCGAGTACACACACACACACGCGCGCACACACACACACACACACACCGGGGCCAGGAGCTACGACTCGACCCCTGAAACCACAACTGAGTACAGTTATGCGAGTACACACACACACACACCGGGGCCAGGAGCTACGACTCGACCCCTGAAACCACAACTGAGTACAGTTATGCGAGTACACACACACACACACACACACACACACACACACACACACGCACACACACACACACACACACACCGGGGCCAGGAGCTATGACTCGACCCATGCAACCACAATTAGGTGAGAACACAGTACATCCTTCAGCTCGCCACGAACAAAGATATATAACAAGTCTGATAAATGCATAAAATACAGAGAAGGTTATTCTGTTTATTTTTAATTAATTCCCCAGAAGCTATTATGTGCCCCACATAAACTTAAATATATCTAAGATAATTTAAAAAATGGCCGCAATTTTCTTCATGTGAAAATAAATCATTTTTAATTCATCTTTCCTAAAACAGGAAATTGTAAAAGTTGAGAATTTCATAATAATTATAATTATTATTAGCATTATCGTTATCATTATTAAAATAATTATTATTCATTTCTAATCGTATTTCAAAAGAGAGGAAATTGTAAAATTTCAGGTAAAATAGTTATTATTATTATCATTATTATTATTATTCATTCGTAATCGCCTTTCCTAAGAGAGTAAATTGTTATAACTTCGAAACAACTTTTAGGGTAACTAATTTCGCGCAACTTATTTCACGAACGGAAACATCTACCCCTTTTTCCATACTTTTTAACTATTACTGTAGAGTCGTAACTTGCGGCCGTTGTGTACCAGCTCTTAATAAATATTGTTCGTGGAACAGCGGGTGAACCTGTTCACCAAACACTGAACTCAGAATGAACAAAAAAAAAATTGCGAGAGTCTCTTGTTCAACATTATGAAGATATAACTAGATTACTGTTGGTAAAATAAGCTTTACTTGTAATAGGGGGGGGAGGGGGGGAGGAGAGATAGGTGGGTTGGTGTGTGTGTGTGTGTGTGTGTGTGTGTTTGGAAGGGTAGGTGCGTCTGTTTGAGGGTAGGTGTGTATGTTTGGGTGGGTAGGTAGGTAGGTGAAGGTTTGTAAGTGTGTACTCACCTAATTCTACTTATCTAGTTGTGGTTACAGGGGTCGAGTCACAGCTCCTGGCCCCGTCTCTTCACTTGTCACTACTAGGTCACTCTTCCCTCTCCATGAGATTTATCATACCTCTTTTTAAAGCTATGTATGGATCCTGCCTCCAATACACCATTTCCCAGACTATTCCACTTCCTTACAACTCTGTGACTGAAGAAATACTTCCTAACATCCCTCTGATTCATCTGAATCTTCAACTTCCATCTGTGACCCCTTGTGGCCGTGTCCCATCTCTGGAACATCCTGTCTCTGTCCACCTTGTCAATTCCTTTCAGTATTTTACATGTTATCATATCCCACCCTATCTCTCCTGTCCTCCAATGACATCAGATCTATTTCGCTTAACCTCTCCTCGCAGGGCATGCCTCTTAGCTCTGGGACTAGTGTTGTTGCAAACCTTTGCACTTTCTCGAGTTTCTTTACGTGCTTGGCTAGGTGTGGGTTCCAAACTGGTGCCGCATACTCCAATATGGGCCTAACGTACACAGTGTACAGGATCCTGAACGATTCCTTACTAAGATGTCGGAATGCTGTTCTTAGGTTTCCTAGGCGCCCATATGCTGCAGCAGTTATTTGGTTGATATGCGCCTCAGGAGATGTGCCTCGTGTTATACTCACCCCAAGATCTTTTTCCCTAGCCTGTACTCCGTATGCAGTCTTCTTTGCCCTTCCCCAATCTTCATGATTTTGCACTTGGTGGGGTTGAACTCCAGGAGCCAATTGCTGGACCAGGTCTGCAGCCTGTCCAGATCCCTTTGTAGTTCTGCAGTTCGTGTGTGTATGTGTGTGTGTGTGTGTGTGTGTGTGTGTGTGTGTGTGTGTGTGTGTGTGTGTGTGTGTGTGTGTGTGTGTGTGTGTGAATAATTTTTGTGTTACCTCTCTCTCTCTCTCTCTCTCAAACGCAGAAACACTACATAAAAACACATGAAACAACACGCCAGCTATTAACACATTCTCCGTGCAACAAAGTCAAGCTACAAATACATCTGACTTTGTAAATAACACACTAAAAAACAAGTCAAAAACACGTGTATAAACACCCCCAACACGGTCCTTGTCACGATTAAACTCCAATTTGCTTTCTAATACCATACAAAAATTACAAATGCTCGCCCATTTTGACTTTCATATGGTTATAGGACATTGATATAGTTGTTGGTACTGGGCCAAATAGCCAGCTTCCAGAAAAAATATAAAAGCGGGAAAATAGCAGTATTTACAGGAATGCAAAGCAAATAAAAAAAAAAAAACACCCATCTTTTCAAAATTTTTTCTGCATTTTTTAAAATGTTATATGAAAAAAGTCGGAGGATTCGCGAAAAAAAAATAAATAAAAACGTATTTATATACATGTATGTGTGCGTTTGTGTATATATATCCATGGATGTATGCATAAATACAATATGTATGTTTGCTTGCTTATATGTATGCATGAATGTATGTATACTTTTATGTATACATGTACGTACGGAAGCATACATGTTTCTTGCGGTTCGATTCCTAGCCTAAATTTTCGACTATTATTTCTGATAAACACACATTATATATATATATATATATATATATATATATATATATATATATATATATATATATATATATATATATATATATATATATACATGCTAACTTCATTAATAGACAAAATACATTGATAGAAAATTCAGACATGAATACATTGGTAAAATATATTAAAGGTTATGAATCTCCTCCAGCTCCTCCGAAGCCGGACGCGAGCCCAGTATGCAGCAAGCATTTCCCCTCTGGATAGCCATGCTGAGGAACTGGAACATGAAAGTGGCTGCTCTTGGATCCCTGGTGGTGTCGAGCAGTCTGGAACCCAGAACATGTGGCATTTTTTCCCTCATGATCCCAAGGTCTCTGATCTCACTGGGACAAATTGATATTGTTGCCTTATGTCCCTGTACTTGCCAATTTTGTACTCCTCCCTGTGGTCAGCAGCTCCTTCCTGTCGCCAGACACTGTGATGGATATAGGTGTCAGCCAGTGTGGACACGCAGGTATAGTCCCATCCAAGAGCTTGTCATTCACCAAAGGTAGATGGTGATTCCAGCGGGGTGGTTTGCTGGGTTGTGGGCATTGTTGGCTGCTAGTGATCGGTGTTCCCTCTTGGCTGGGCATCCAACTGTAGCAAGGGTTCTCTTTATGATGTCGTTGACCTCATTCTGTCTTGCATGCCAGCCCTTGGTTTTGGTTTTGGCGCAGCAAGGCGCAGAGCCACTGCAATACGGAGGGTCTTAGGGTCGAGGCACGTTCCCATTGCCGAAATGGGAACTGTTTGGAGGAAGTCCCCGGAGTGAGATGCGCTCACAACTTAGAGACGGGCAACCTCCCTGTCTGATGTTACAGTCCTGAGCATGTTGGCAAGCACCTTTTCAGCGATGGGGCCATCCCAGCTTGACAGTTTGTAGGCCAGTGCTGCACTAGGGTTTGGTAATGGGGCAGCAAGAGTCTCCCAATCAGTGGTGGCACTGGCATAGTTAGGGTCCTGTATTCCTGCTGAGTCACTGAGCTTGCCCAGAAGAATTTGTCTTATTAACTAGTTTTATGCTATGGAAGAGGATAGGAAAGCTGGTAGGGCAATCTGGGAGGATCTGCGTACTATGTGTGTGCGTGTGTAGTGATCACTTTTAGTGACGTAACTGGAAGGAGTCTCGTACGAAAACAACGTGAAGAAGTCTACGGGATTAGCACGCCGTTTTCAACTAGACTGATCCTTCCAATTATTGTATTCATTAGGATGCGTTTAATTTGTAGGGGTTATCCAGTTCCTGGAGGAATTTAATGATATTAAGTTTGATATAAAGAAGAGGAGGGTAGCTCCAATTCTTTGGATTGAGAGCCCTTCACCAGCACCCAAGCACCCAGAAAAGCATTCTGAAAAATAGTTACAATAGCGATATTATTATTATTGTAAAAGCGAGAACTAAAACACACACACACACACACACACACGCGCGCGCAACAGTACACACACCCTTGCCACAACAGATAGAACAACCACGACACACACCACCAACAGTCAAAACACCCATTACAACAGATAAAACACCACGATAATGCAGACACCCTTGCCACAATAGATAAAACACCATGACACACACCAGCAACAGTGCAGACACCCTTGCCACAACAGCTAGACTGCACAACTATCTCCACCACCAGCACAGTTACATTTGCAATAAAAGCTGAGGCATAAAGACAGCTGCAACAAAATTCTGCGCATAAAATCTTCCTCTACTGAGAAGACAGTAACTCTGAGAAAAAGAGGGGAGAGAGAGAGAGAGAGAGAGAGAGAGAGAGAGAGAGAGAGAGAGAGAGAGAGAGAGAGAGAGAGAGAGAGAGAGAGAGAGAGAGAGAGAGAGAGAGAGAGGCACGCATAAAAATTCCTCGTTCCATTTAAATTTCAGAATCGAAAATTGTTTTGAATTCACGACTCTTTTTATGGTTTCTCCGATTGCATTTAACACGGCCGTATTGTTGCATTCTACAGCTGTTGCCCACACCAATTTAACCCAGAAGAGTTTATTTCTACTGAGTTCTAGAGCTGGTTTAGTTAAACGAACAGCAACTATCATAAGTCACGGGACATACATCAGAAAGGTGTGGATATCTTAGTATACATACACGGAAGTGTGTATTTGCCAACAGGTAGCTTTCAATGTATAAAAGAATAGAATGGTGTACCCTTCATTGTACATACAACGAGTAGTGTGTATATGCACCAAGAGGTGCGTACCCCTTTATATATATTCACCAAGAAGTGTGTATTTCTAAGTGTATATACATCGAGAGGTCTATCTTTAGTGTACTTATACCAAGAGAGAAATCTCTCAGTGTATATACGGAGAATATACCTTAATCCCCACGCTGGGTGTCGCCTGGTGGTGTGCAGGCGACATCCAGTGTGAAGGACCCTCGGGTAGTCCACAGAATTCCACGAAGTCATAAATTGGCGTAGTGACATACCCAAACAAGAGCATTGACTTTGACATCTCATACGTAATTTTTCTCTCCTTAATTGTAAGTCCGCTACACAGTGCTCCATTCTGCAAGTGGGTTGTACTAACCCTCACCAAGCAAGGGGTATTATTATTATAATTATTATTATTATTATTTATATGGGAAAGCGCTTATCCCATACGAGCCACTCATTACCTTGGGCATAGGAGGCAGTGAAGCTTGATCTGATCAAGGGAATGCGTAGCCCCCATTCCTTGCGTCATGATTTAATGTGCAGTTTGAGCAAGTGTACCTAAGTTCAGAAGGGAAACGCACAATCATCACATAACATGGAGGAGTCTTAACACCCGTGTGTGTGTGTGTGTGTGTGTGTGTATGTGTGTGTGTGTGTGTGTGTGTGTGTGTGTGTGTGTGTAAGTAACTTTCATACCAGGTGATTAAGAACTTTACGATAACCTCCAACGATCTGCTCCATCGTATCGTAAAGTTAGATGACGTTAGCTCAGCTTTATGAACGGAGTGAGAGGGAGGAGGATGAGGATGAAGGAAGGAGAAATCATGGAGTAAAAAGATAGGGGAGAACAGGAGAGGAAGGGACGAGAGAGGGAGGAGTGGATGAGGAAAAAGAGAGGAATTG
The DNA here is from genome assembly GCF_038502225.1 of Cherax quadricarinatus. Taxonomy (NCBI): domain Eukaryota; kingdom Metazoa; phylum Arthropoda; class Malacostraca; order Decapoda; family Parastacidae; genus Cherax; species Cherax quadricarinatus. Next base: position 5,051,943 of record NC_091351.1, read on the forward strand.
GATTAAGGTTAGGGAATGCATGGAAAGATGGGCGAGGGAGAAAAAAAAAGTTCGAAAGTGCGGAGGGAGAAGAGTGCGAGGAAAGAGCGAAATAAAAAGTTTAATAATGTTACATTAATAAAACATTAGAACTGCTTTGTTAGTGTTTTAAACACATACCAATCACAAATATTACCAAAGTTGCACCATGATCATTAGTTTGCTGGTGTCGTCACCATGTAGAGAATCACAGTGGAAAACATACGCAAGTGTCTATTGCACAAGCCTTTAACAGGTGCTAGCTAAAGCACACACACACACACACACACACACACACACACACACACACACACACACACACACACACCTTTCGACCGACTCTCAGAATCGTACCAACAAAAAAAAAAACACATGAATCAAAATTTAAATCTAAATTAAGATATACCAGAAGAAAATATTGATTTAGAAATCGCGGCATCCACCAGAAAAGACACATATGGCAACTACCCATAAAATCATGAAAGGAATTTTTAACAAAGAATGTAAAAAAAAATATTTTGGAACTTCTAACAGAGGATCAACGGAAAAAAAAATTAACAGAGAATCTCCGAAAAAATTGATTTTTTAACAGAGGATCAACGAAAAAAATGAAATTTGGAACAGAGAATCAACGACAAAAAAGTAAAATTTGTAATAGAGGATCAACGAAAAAAAATATTTTGAAACTTGTAAAAGATGATCAACACAAAGAAAATATTTATTTTGAAACTTGCAACAGAGAATTAACGCAAAAAATGGAGCTTGCAAGAGAGGACGTGAAAACACTTATGTTGCAGAAGAAATGTTGAAAATAAAGCAAGAAATATTTATAAGTACTGTATATAGAAGTTGTCGAGTGGAAGGTGCTCAGGAGGCTGCTGCTGCTGCTGCTGCTGCTGCTGCTGCTGCTGTTGCTGGTGCTGTTGCTGTTGCTGTTGCTGTTGCTGTTGCTGCTGCTGCTGCTGTTGCTGGTGCTGTTGCTGCCAGGAAAACAACAGTTCCTCTGGAGTAAAAGTATTTTATTTAACGATGACTCGTCCACCAGGGAGGATGGAGGTTTGTCAAGTGCCAAACGTGGTTAAATGAAAACTTACTCGTTTTTTCGTGTATTTGATTCGCTACTACTCGGCTAACGTTACCTGGTAATTGCACACGCACACACACACACACACACACACACACACACACACACACACACACAAGTAGAGGTTGAAGGAAATCGACCTGACGACACTGGAAGACAGGAGAGATAGTGGGGACATGATAACGACATATAAAATACTGAGAGGAATTGACAAGGTGGACAGAGACAGAATGTTCCAGAGATGGGACACATCAACAAGGGGACACAGTTGGAAGTTGAAGACTCAGATATTTCTTCAGTCATATAGTAGTCAGGAATTGGAATAGCTTGGGAAGCGATGTAGTGGAGGCAGGATCCATTCATAGCTTTAAGAAGAGGTATGATAAATCTCATGGTGCAGGGAGAGTGACCCAGTAGGGGTCAGTGAAGAGGCGGGGCCAGGAGCTATGATTCGACCCCTGCAATCACAACTAGGTGAGAACACACATACACAGACCCTTAACCTTTCTAAAATATTTTATCCACCCATATATACTACTGTTACCTCCAGTATACATATTCCGGTAGGGCTGTCAATCTTCAGGCCAAGAAGGGCTTTATCAAATTACTTCCCCCTGTGTTTTTCGTCGTGATTTTATTTTCAGAATATTGGAGAATAGCATTACCGGAAGCCTTGGCCGACCATTTTTTTTCGAGGGAAAAACATACTGCATAAGATACCTTCATTGTATATTTTTGCTTACTCTGCCTTTGTGTGTGTGTGTGTGTGTGTGTGTGTGTGTGTGTGTGTGTGTGTGTGTGTGTGTGTGTGTGTGCTCACCTATTTGTACTCACCTATTTGTGGTTGCAGGGGTCGATTCATAGCTCCTGGCCCCGCCTCTTCGCTGATTGCTACTAGGTCCTCTCTCTCCCTGCCCCATGAGCTTTATCATACCTCGCCTTAAAACTATGTATGGTTCCCGCCTCCACTACGTCACTTTCTAGGCTATTCCACGGCCTGACTACTCTATGACTGAAGAAATACTTCCTAACATCCCTTTGATTCATCTGAGTCTTCAACTTCCAATTGTGACCTCTTGTGTCTGTCCCCCTTCTCTGGAACATCCCGTCTTTGTCCACCTTGTCTATTCCGCGCAGTATTTTATATGTCGTTATCATGTCTCCCCTGACCCTTCTGTCCTCCAGTGTCGTCAGGCCGATTTCCCTCAACCTTTCTTCGTAGGACAATCCCCGTAGCTCTGGGACTAGTCTTGTTGCAAACCTTTGCACTTTCTCTAATTTCTTGACGTGCTTGGCTAGGTGTAGATTCCAAACTGGTGCTGCATACTCCAGTATGGGCCTGACGTAAATGGTATACAGAGTCTTGAACGAATCCTTACTGAGGTATCGGAACGCTATCCGTAGGTTTGCCAGGCGCCCGTATGCTGCAGCAGTTATCTGATTGATGTGCGCCTCAGGAGATATGCTCGGTGTGATACTCACCGTGTGTGTGTGCGCGCGCGCGTTTGCAACAGCTTTCATACATATCTTTGAGTTCCCATTACACACATTTTAGTGAAGGCATGCGTGTACATACGCAAGCACGCATACTAATTCACACAAGCACTACCTTGTGGAGATCTAACTACCTCGGCACCGTCAGTTTCAAAGAAAACCGGAAGGCGGAGGAGCGAAAGGCAGAAAGGAAGACACGAGGGAGGATAAAGTAGCATAAGAAGAATATATCAAATATCATAACATATATTTCAAAAAAGGATGGATCAACGGGGAGAAAAAAATGTTGAGGAAATTCTCCAGCCCTACATAGAAGCAGCAAAGTTAAAATTGTTGTACCAGAAGATTTATTCTACAAGGAGAACGACTGAGAAATTATGACCCTCGTGGAGGACTACAAACACAGAGCCAAACGTGTGGAAACTGAAGTGAATAATTATCTAAGGCAATATATGATGGAACCTAACATCATAGATGGGGAGGTGGAGAAATGAGCCAGTGACACTTAACCTGGTTTTCACACACAACGAATCCGACATAGGTCAAATTACATACAAGAAACCACGAGGTTTCAGCGATCATTTGGTATCAAGACTTTGAGTACCTGCTTGAAATGGGAATGGCGTAAGAACTAGAGGAGGTAATAGGAAACTGAGCTACAGAAGTACGAATTATGGTGGCTTGAGAAATTTCACGAGAGATATGCAATGAGAACGGGAACCAAAGGCTAAGGCTGAGCATGAAGAAAGGATACCAAAAAACAGGAAGATCCTATGGTTTAATAAAAAAAATTGAAGAGGTAAAGGGAATGTGCAGGAGGATTAGAGAGAAATATGGAGCAAATCAGCTCATAGAAAACTGAGAAGCAGGAGAACCAGGAACGAATACTCAAGAATAAGAAGGAACGTTGAAAGACAGATGAAAATGATAAAGTTGCAAAATGACAAAAACAGAAAAAAAGTTGCTCCATAGCCACATAAGAAAAAAAAAGTTTGAGTGAAGGACTAAGCTATAAGACTAAGGAAGAGAAGAAATGAAAGAAGAAGACCGAAATATGCGAAGAGCTAATCAAAAGCTTCAGAGATAGTCACAAAAGAAAGTGGAGAACTACTGGAAGACACTCGAGCGAGAACTTATCAACAGGTACTAGAAACCGTCAACACGACGAAAGAAGTGATGAGGATACTAAGGAATTTTGATACAACAAAAAACAATGGGGCTAGACAATAAACTTCCACGGAAATTGAATGGAGAAGAACCACTGTGTGACCTGACTACAGAGGTCTTCAACTAATCTATCCGCTCAGGGCAAGTGCCATAAAATGAGGTTAAAGGGAGAAATGTGATCCCCATAAAAGGTGGACTGACAAGATGCACTGAACTGTACGCCGACAGCCCTAGCATGCGTACTGTCAAAAATTCTGGAGAGAAATTTAAGAAAAAAGGATACTGAAGCACTTGGAGAGAAGAGACTTTACAAAAAAAATCCTATCTTACAAATTCGCTGGAATTCTATGATAGTCACCCCTTCGAGGGAGGTGCCTCGATGCCGGTGAAGAGCTCTTGAACCAGGGAGTTGCAGCTTCATTTTAGCAAATCTGATTGGCTCCAATTCCTTAATTCCCAGGTGCTGTATTTATCCATAAATGGCAACAGACGTAAAACAGGAAAGGCAGGGTTGGGTACACTGCACATTCTTAATTTGTAGGAAATCATTTCAAACAGTACCACACCGGATAGTAATCCAGAAATTAGAGGAACAGACGGGGGTTACAAAGAGTGGTCCAATGGGTATGAAAGTACGTGAATGACAGAAGGTAGCGAGGGACGAGTTTACCAAGAAGGACATGATCAAATTACTTTTGTTGTGTAATGCTATCAAGAAATGTTATTACTTTCGAGTTAAAGCAAATATAAGTATTGGAAAAATCTTTAAGCTTCTTCTTGAAGCCATTCAAGTATTTACATAAATGCCAAATTCATTAAGAAATATTCATGACTTTAATCAATACTTTTGGAATACTGATTACATAGTTACATTCACAACCACGTCAACAACTATGTTAAAAAACTAAGTTACAAAACATTCATCTTGTTCGTAATTATTAGTTTAATAGACATGAAGCTTGTCTCTCTATAGGCCTTAGTTTGCCTAACAAATAAAACATTGTGTAAATCTTTATTATAACCACGTTTCCCTACCCTTGAGCGAAACATCGTATTCCAAAGACTTAGGCCATTATCTCTCTCTTCACCCACTTGTAAGCTCGTTTTCTCTTCCACATAATTACTTATTTAAAAAGAAGAGTGCATGCAAAAATGCTAAGCGAGAGTCACTATTGTTAACTATAGAACAAGTATGAAAAAAAAATATACACACGACACTTGCAACTGATACTCAAGTGTTAATCTCTTGCCATAAAAACATGTAAAAGAATATGGGAAAAAATACCATTAACAGAACTGCACTTCAGTGCTACACATACTGAATTCCGTTAAGTAAATTTTATCTACTATCTTACATGTAATTTACCTGTAGACAATTCGGGGCTCATTACATCACAGGAACACAACATCGACAAACTGCTTAATTAGACGTGTGAAACGCCTGGTATCTTTATTGGAGGAATGTTTTGCCTGCACAGCAATCTGTATCTGTCTCAAGAGGCATGAAGATGGGAGAATTGTATAGTGGAGCCAGTGTGTGTAGCAGTTGAAGTCATTACCATAAGTGGGGGGGACCCCTCTAGTGGTGGCAAGTTATGCACATAAGGTGGGCCAGAGGTTAGCAACGGGGCTGAGGACGATGTGGAGAGAGACGGGAGACTTAAGTGGGTAAAACCCACTACTGGAAGTAGGTTATGTCTATAACGTGGGCCAGCAGTTAGCAATAGAGTTGTAGACAGCATCCTCTACCTCAAGATTCCATGGTATGGCTGTGTCAGACAATTCTTAACAGTACACAGTAACAAGTGTCATAGTTCGATCCGTGGAGAGAATAGCTCTGATTTCCTGGATCCCTGGATCAAGAGACTTCAACCGCTATACAGGCAACCTTTCCCCACACTGAAGGCAGTGAAATATATAGTGAACTCATACAAAGACGAGACAAGACTATAACACTCTTCTTAATTTAGAGCGGCTTTAATGGTATGATTTATGGCTGGGGACCTCCTAAAAGACCCCATAACATGGCTTTTGACGACGTTTACCCTGCTGGGTTGTCCTCAGCCCCGCTGGGTCGTCCTCACTTACAGGGGGTCGTCCTCCCCTCGTAGGTTCATTCTTCACCTGCGCTGGGTAGTCCTCAATCACTCTCTCTTTCAATAAATCCAAGCCAAAACAACATTGCTTAGACAATGTTGTTTTGGCTTCGGATTTTTGCTTAACATAACTCCCATTTTTTTTTTTTAGGTTATGAGGACACGTGTAGCTAATGTGACATTTTACTGTGGCAACGTTGCGCTCTCCAGGAGTTTTGTCAAGCCGTTATGACAAAGCTCCTGGAGACTGAAACGTTGCCGCAATGAAATGTCAAATTAGTTCCGCCTGTGTCTTTTTGCCTGACAATGTCGATTTACCTACCTGGAATCTACCTGGAGGTCGTTCCGAGTCTCTCTCTCTCTCTCTCTCTCTCTCTCTCTCTCTCTCTCTCTCTTTTCCCCGGAGTTGAAACCTAGAATGATCTCTTCCTCGTCCCTGTGTCTACACCAGTAGTCGCCTACCCCAGCTGCCATCTCACCCCCCTGGAAAGTAAGTGGAAGGGGGGGGGGTCTTATTAGAACGGATAGGGATGGCATCCTCAACCCCGTAAATGTCTTCAGGGATGAACTTTATGGTGCCCCCGCCCGCCAAGTAACGTCTATGTGCCTGACCCTCACCTTTCAGTTCACCTGTTCTGTGCCCCACCCTAGCGGCTACCCAATAGCCACCTGTTCACCCGTCCTGTGCAAACCCCAAGGACACATCCACCTGTACCCAATTGCAGTTCACAGAGAGAGAGAGAGAGAGAGAGAGAGAGTTCACCTAGTTGTGATTGCGGGGGTCGAGTCACAGCTCCTGGCCCCACCTCTTCAACTGGCCGCTACTCAGTCACTCTTCCTACTACATGAGCTTTATCATACCTCTTCTCGAAGCTGTGTGTGTGTGTGTGTGTGTGTGTGTGTGTGTGTGTGTGTGTGTGTGTGTGTGTGTGTGTGTGTGTGTGTGTGTGTAAGTGCACCGATGCAAGGAAAAGTCTGTTGATTACTAATGCAAAGTCTGCTTATTGAAGAAAGAAAAAAGGCTAAAAAGAATTTTTTTTAACTTTCAGAGGAAACTCTTTGCAAGTGAAAAAATTAAAATATGGCAGCATCTCTTTAGTGTTTAATTAAGCTTATCACGTAATCTTTTTTTTTTTTTTTAATTTCTGGGTAACAATTTCTTGTAATTTTGCTGCCAAGTGAGCTATAACTGGTGATACTCACTTTTTTCTAATAATTTAAAAATAACTTCACTTTTTTGTGTGTTGCAAGGTAAGAGTTGCGATGTATTGTGATAATTTGTAATGTGCACTGATGCTGACGCGTCTGAGTGTGGGAAGAAGGATAAGGAGGTTGGTGAGAGAGATCACTCAGGAAGATGCTGTGCACCAGATTCATTTCTGAACTCCTGCTGCTAGAAACAAGACGAGATTGGAAGATACACGACTGTTCTAGTATTCCTGGGAGTAGTCTAAAAAGACATCTGAACAAACACTAGGACATATTTGCAAACATTTTGGTCCTGAGACCTTGATCAAGGTCCCAGGACCGCAACGTTTTCTAGATATGTTCTAGTCTTTGCTCACATGTCTTTTAAACCCAAATTTGTCAGTTATCTATTATCATGGTTTGTATCATTACTAGAACTACTGAAGCAACAATGATCTCGGGAGAGGGAACTATCAGAGCCATGAGAAAAGAGGGATTGAAAAATATTACGTCTCGATATTGACTCACCTTTGAGAGATAGAACTATGAGAGAAATTAGCCAGAAATTGGAAGTTAATTTGTTGTGAACATTAAGGAAATGTTATGAGCAGTTTTACGATAGAAAAATTGATTTAATATGTTGAAGCTTCTGTATGTTTTCGTATTTGCAGTGATGAGGTTAATGGATGAAATATTAACGTTAAGTGTTTAGGAATACAGTAGGTTTTCCTAAATTTGTAGATTTTTCTATTTTTTAGAGGGGGGGGGAGAGATGAGAAGATGTGGAATTGATCCAACTCGATCTGCCCTCTTGACGGGTGTATAGAGGGGAAGGAGAGGAAGTGAAGGAATGAGGGGAGGGGGAGGAAGGGGGCGGAGGAGGAAGGGGAGGAAGAGGGAGGAGGGGAGGAAGAGGGAGGAGGGGAGGGGAAGGAAGGAGGGAAGGGAAGGAATGAAGGGAAGGAATGAGGGGAAGGGGGAGGAGAGAAGGACGAGGGAGGGGAATCAAAAAGGGAAAGGAGGGGAGGGGAGGGAAGGGGAAGGAGGGAGAAGATTGAAAGGAGAGAGGGGAGGAGACTGAAGTAAGGGGAAGGGAAGGAGGGGAAGAGAAAAAAGGAGGTTAGTACAAAAGATGCTTGTTCCTTCATTAAAGGAGCTGCCAGGAGAGAAGCAGTCTAGTCTGTCGAAGTGAACTATCAACAGATTACTTCACTTCTCAGTCCAGTTCATTGTAATCCCCCTCTCGGAATATAATGATGTTACATTATTCTCCCTATCTTTCCTTCTATATTACTATAATGAACAATTTTATTCCCCCCATCACCATATTTGTAAATTTACCCCAGCCCAATTTCCCTAATATGGAATCTTATGATTAATAACAGAAGCTAAGAGATAATGAGCGCTCTGCCGGGAGGTGACGAGGAATTTCGTGCTCTCCAGGTATGACGTCCGTGAATCGGTGACCGTCCTTGAATCGGTGACCGTCCGTGAATCGGTGACCGTCCGTGAACCAGTCGTCATACCGGGATGTCCTCTCTATCCTGCGCAACAACTATTACCCGGTAAGAAGACAACCAGCCAACCAGCTGGCGTCCCCACTACAGCCATTTCTTAACCAGATGGCGTCCCCACCACAGCCATGTCTCAGCCAGATGGCGTCCCCACCACAGCCATGTCTCAGCCAGATGGCGTCCCCACCACAGCCATGTCTCAGCCAGATGGCGTCCCCACCAAAGCTATTTCTCAGTCAGCAACCTCCTACCTCTATTAACTTGTGCTTTCGCAGTTGCCATGGCAACCGCTGCCAATCCGTAAACAATTGTCCGAATCCTTCAATTTAGTGTCCTGCCGCTGCCGCTGTCGGTGCCGCCGCCGCTGTCAGCTTGTCTGAGGACAACACAGGCAAGTGCTTCTGGCAGGGAGAGGGAGATGGCAGGGAAAAGGAGTTGGGAGGGAGAGGGATGTGACCTTGGGGGAGGCTTAGAGGAAGAAGCCATGAGGGAAGCAGGAGAGATGAAGGAAAGGAAAACAGAAGGGGAAAATGAGAATGGAGAGAGAGAGATAGGGAAAGGGAAACTGGAAGATAACGATACCCAGTAAGAATAGACCTGAGTAGATAAGACACGTGCAGCAGTAGTCTATTTCTCGGTCATTTTCCCTCAAACACGGAGTTTACCGAATACTGGAGATAGCAGAAGTAGCGGAGAGGCAAAGAGAATGTAATCAGTCCATCAACCTTGTAGTGGTAGATCTGAGGTGGTCAGTCCCTCAGCCTTGAGAAGTGTTCTGCCCCACAGTGTCTATCAAAAAGAGACGGACACATGAAAAAAGGGCTTTTCATTCTGGAACCAGAAGCGAGGTGCAAAAATTGGAGATATCATAGGAGGCGGGGCCCACTATAATAATTATAATAATAATAATAATAATAATAATAATAATAATAATAATAATAATAATAATAATAATAATATAAAATTTGCGTGGAAAAAAGAGCATATATTCACAGTTCAAGACATTGAGGAAATATTTCCTTATTAAATGTTTTGAACCGAGTGTATGAGCCGGTGACACCATATCTTTCCAGTCAACACAAAATAGAACACTGCAACAGGCCTACTGGCCCATGCTAGGTAGGTCTCTCTCTCAGCTCCAAAGCTTCCCCCTCATAACAAGTGATTCAGCAAAAGTTAAAGAAGATGTCCACTGTACCAAGACACCTTCGAGGTTGAGGGACTGTTCCCATCTTTGTTTACTCTCCACCACTGCAGTTCTCTCCGATATTAACTCGTACCTGTACCCGACTGAAGTCTACAGAGAAGGCGACACGTTTCGGTAATATAGATATTATATACCATTAATTTAGTAAGGCAATATCTGAGGAGACCCAGTAAGACTATACCAGGCAAGATCCAGTAAGACTATACCAGAGGAGAGAGAGAGAGAAAGAGAGAGACGGGTGTAAGTAGTGAAATCCTCTTAGAGAAACAGGAAGAAGTCAGATCAGGGTGAAATAAAGCATATGTGAGAGAGATAAAGACAGGCAAGAGAGGGAGACAAACACAGAGACAGTACTACAGAGAAGGGAGGCAGCGAAACACAGAGAATGAAGAAGAGGAGGGATGGAGAAAGGGGAGAGAAGAAAGGAGAGGGGTAAAGATAGAAGGGAGGGAGGAAAAGAGATAGAGAGGAAAGGCAGACAGAGATGAAGAGACGAAGAGAGGGAGAGAGGAAGAAAGGGAGATTATAGGAATCTTATACTCACTGTCTGCGACGCAGGGAGTAAAGGAGGGAGAGGGAGAAGCATATTGTGGAATGAAAAAGACAGAAGCAGATAAAAAAAAAGGGAAAGGTGGATCCCAAGAAAGAATGGAGACCCAAAAAAAAACAGAGAAACCCAGACAGACCCAGGAAGACCCAGGTAGACTCAGAAAGACCCAGGTAGACTCAGGAAGACCCAGGTAGACTCAGAAAGACCCAGGAAGACTCAGGAAGATCCAGGGAAACCCAGAGAGGCCCAGGAAGACCCAGGGAGACCCAGGATGATCCAGGGAAACCCAGAGAGACCCAAGAAAATCCAGGGAAACCCAGGAAGACCCAGGGGAAACCCAGGAAGATCCAGGGAAACCCAGAGAGACACAGGAAGACCCAGGGAGACCCAGGAAGACCCAGGGAGACCCAGGAAGACCCAGGGAGACCCAGGAAGACCCAGAGAAGCAGGAGGAAGACGACAGTACAGAAACGAGCAGCATAAAAAAAATCTATCTAAAAGAAAAATGATCTAAAACTGGTTCAACCCATAAATTGTCTAAGAAATGGTATGTAAGGGGCGTGCCGCCCCCTCCTCCTCCTTTCCTTCTTTTCCTCCTCTTCTTGCTCTACTCCCCTTCCTCAGTTACTACCTCCTTTTCCTGCTCCTCTTTGCTTCAGTCACAAGTGTTGGAGACAGTCAGCCAGTAGGCTAAATATTTCGATTAAGGTGGAGAGAGACTGCGGTGGGGTGAAACAGCGGGGAGAAGCAGCGAAGACAGGAAGCAGTGGGGAGAAGCAGCGGGAAGAAGCAGCGGGAAGAAGAAGCGGGATAAGAAGCAGAAAAAAAGGCGACAGAGAGGAGACAGCGGGGAGAGGAGGCAGCGGGGAGAGGAGACAGCGGGGAGAGGAGGCAGCGGGGAGAGGAGGCAGCGGGGAGAGGAGGCAGCGGGGAGAGGAGGCAGCGGGGAGAGGAGGCAGCGGGGAGAGGAGGCAGCGGGGAGGGTTGCTCTGGTTATTTAAGAGGGGCCAGTTGAGTGGAGCGGCGCCCCCTTAATACCACCCTCCCGTTCTCTCTATCTTCTCCCATCCCCTCTTCTTCCTCCCCTCTCCTCTTCCTCTTCCCTCTTCTTCCTCACATCCCAACCTCAAAATCAGGGCTTTTCCCTCCATCCTATCTCCTATCCTTCCGTTGGTTGCTTTTTTCCCTTCCTTTCCTTTCTCTCGACATATTTTCCTCCCCTTTTTCTTCCTCCTCCTCCTTTTTCTCCTAGGAGATCAGGCGACATTCGACTTTATGATAAGCTACATCAAGTGTGTCTTGAAGACACTACCTTCAGCCTCCTCTTCCAGGGATGTGATGTTAAGGAAGTGTGGTGGTGGGCAAGTGCAATGGTGGGCAAGTGCAATGGTGGGCAAGTGTAATGGTGGGCAAGTGTAATGGTGGGCAAGTGTAATGGTGGGCAAGTGCAATGGTGGGCAAGTGTAATGGTGGGCAAGTGTAATGGTGGGCAAGTGTAATGGTGGGCAAGTGCAATGGTGGGCAAGTGCAATGGTGGGCAAGTGCAATGGTGGGCAAGTGTAATGGTGGGCAAGTGTAATGGTGGGCAAGTGTAATGGTGGGCAAGTGTAATGGTGGGCAAGTGCAATGGTGGGCAAGTGTAATGGTGGGCAAGTGTAATGGTGGGCAAGTGTAATGGTGGGCAAGTGCAATGGTGGGCAAGTGCAATGGTGGGCAAGTGTAATGGTGGGCAAGTGGAATGGTGGGGAAGTGAAATGGTGGGGAAGTGAAATGGTGGGCAAGTGAAATGGTGGGCAAGTGTAATGGTGGGCAAGTGTAATGGTGGGCAAGTGTAATGGTGGGTAAGTGTAATGGTGGGCAAGTGTAATGGTGGGCAAGTGAAATGGTGGACAAGTGTAATGGTGGGCAAGTGTAATGGTGGGCAAGTGTAATGGTGGGCAAGTGTAATGGTGGGCAAGTGTAATGGTGGGCAAGTGAAATGGTGGGCAAGTGTAATGGAGGGCAAGTGTAATGGTGGGCAAGTGTAATGGTGGGCAAGTGTAATGGTGGGCAAGTGAAATGGTGGGCAAGTGTAATGGTGGGCAAGTGTAATGGTGGGCAAGTGTAATGGTGGGCAAGTGTAATGGTGGGCAAGTGTAATGGTGGGCAAGTGAAATGGTGGGCAAGTGAAATGGTAAAGAAACAGAAATTATTCACCAGGAAGCGTTAAACCCTTAGGGGGTCAAGCAGCATGCTTGACCCCCTAAGACAACATAACCCATGTGGAAATTTATTATTATTATTATTATTATTATTATAATTATTATTAAAGAACAAGAGCTAAACCGGTGTGGATCATACATACAAATCATGCAGTATCACACAACTAAAAAAAACACGAAAAAAATCTGGAATAAAGCGCAACTTCAAGACCTGCCCGAAAAAAATATATGCGAGTTTTAGATCATTATAATAAGGTTTAGAGCCCGAGAGAAATAAATTATATTTTTTCTTTCGTAATTTTCAAGGGAGAAAACTTTTTTTTATAATCTTCAAAATATATTATGGAAGGCGATTGAGGCCTTAATATGTTCAGAGATTTGGTCATAATGTTTTGACCTATATTTGTCCATATTTGTTTATATCCTCTAATTTATATTATGGCGAAGTTCTAAATCCATACACCAGCAATAAAAATAATAATAATAATTACGTATATGTATACACAGTTTACACACCCATCTGAGTTTTTCTCTATTTTCTTAATAGTTCTTGTTCTTCTTATATTTACTTTCATCTCCATGGGGAAGTGGAACAGAATTCTTTCTCCGTAAGTCATGCGTGTCGTAAGAGGCGACTAACATGCCGGGAGCAAGGGGTTAGTAACCCCTTCTCCTGCATAAATTACTAAATTTAAAAAGAAAAACGAGTTTTTCTTTTTAGGTCACCCTGCCTCGGTGGGTTACGGCCGATGCATAAAAAAAAGTCAACAAAAGCCGTGTGCTGCCACTTTATTCCACATGATAGTAACACAGAGGAAACCAGGGGTAGCTATGTTGTCATATTCCATCACACAGAACGAAGTTCGAACATTAAATTCTGAAAACAGTCAGCTTAATCTGAGAGATTTCAGATGGGAGATGAAAACGCTGTCAAGTATTCCACTATGGGAAATGTAACTACGTTACTTACACTGGTTCCGTTGCAGGAGATCTGGAGTTACTGTTACTTGAGAATTACCCACTCTTAGGACGGCCAGTTACCCACATGGCAACAGCGTACGATACAGGAAAGGGATAAAGGAGGAAGGTTTGGTGGAAGAGAGAGAGAGGGAAAGGATAGTAAGAGAATTTTTGGTTGAGGGATAGGGAGGAGGATGGGGAAGGATGGGGAAGGATGGGGAAGGATGGGGAGGAGACAATAAGGCTGTAGTTATGAAAAACAGGTGAAGGGATAGAGAAGTGGAGACCATGTGAGAGGTATGAGGAAAAGAGAAAGAGGGGAGGGGATGGGAGGGAATGGGGAGGTGGAAGGGAAAGGTTGGAGGGAAAAGAGAGGGGATGGAAGGGGAGCAGTGCACGGAGCTATGCACTTGTATGCAGTAATCGGATGGAAGCTAACTGACTTTCGTCATTTTTTTGCTCACTTCCCCGTGCAACGCTATGCCAACCCCATCATCCTCCCCCCACCATCCTCCCCCCACCATCCTCCGCCCCCACCATCCTCCCCCACCATCCTCCCCCCACCATCCTCCGCCCCCCACCATCCTCCCCCACCATCCTCCGCCCCCACCATCCTCCGCCCCACCATCCTCCCTCCACCATCCTCCGCCCCCACCATCCTCCCCCACCATCCTCCCCCCACCATCCTCCGCCCCCCACCATCCTCCCCCACCATCCTCCGCCCCCCACCATCCTCCGCCCCCCACCATCCTCCGCCCCCACCATCCTCCGCCCCACCATCCTCCGCCCCCACCATCCTCCGCCCACCATCGACTGGACGACACTGGAAGATAGGAGAGATAGGGGGGATATGATAACGATATATAAAATACTGAAAGGAATCGAGAAAGTGGACAGGGATGGGACACAGCAGCAAGGTATCACAGCTGGAAGCTGAGGACTCAGATGGACCAAAGGGATGTTAGGAAGTATTTCTTCAGTCACAGAGTTGTGGGGAAATGGAATAGTCTGGGAAGTGATGTAGTGGAGGCAGGATCCATACATAGCTTTATGAAGAGGTATGATAGAGCTCAAGGAGCGGGAAGAGTGACCGAGTAGCGGCCAGTGAAGAGG
>NC_091351.1:5071534-5099034 GCF_038502225.1 Cherax quadricarinatus
GGGGGGGGGGGTTGTGTGTGTGGTTGTGTGTGTGGTTGTGTGTGTGGTTGTGTGTGTGGTTGTGTGTGTGGTTGTGTGTTTGGTTGTGTGTATGGTTGTGTGTATGGTTGTGTGTGTGTGTGTGTGTGTGTGTGTGTGTGTGTGTGTGTGTGTGTGTGTGTGTGTGTGTGTGTGTGTGTGTGTGTGTGTGTGTGTGTGTGTGTGTAACACTTGTTTGTCAACACTAGCAGCTTATCAAAGTCTTCCTGAATCTTTTGCTATATCCTCTTTTAGTTTAATATGTTCATTATACACCTCACACCTATCTTGTGGGAGGTAGTCAAAAGATTACAGAGGTACATAATGAGTCTAAGGACTGAACCCTATAGTTTGGATAGCTTAATAAGTTACAAAGGTAATGAATATATCTTCTTCCAATATTATTATTCTCAACAGTTTCACGCCATCGAGAAAGAGTGATATAAATGATTCAATCCCTTTGGTAAGCCATTTGCATGAATTAAGAACACTAATTTTCTTGGTACCGATCCTTTGGGAACTCCACATTTTACATTTTCCCATCCTGAAACGTCTGCCCTTATTAACACCTGCCTTCTTCTGCTCGTAAGGTTCCACCGAAGTACTTGACCTCTCATCACCGCTTCCTCATCTAGTTCGTGAATCAATCTCTGGTGGAGCACGGTGTCAAATGCTTTCTTGCAGTTCGAGAATGTGCAGTCGAACTATCTTTGTCTTTCTTGTTTACTTTTCATTTTCGGTCATAGAACTCCAGTAGGTTAGTGAGGCAGGACTGACCTTCCCTAAATCCATGCTGGCAATCTGTAACAAAGTCACTCCTTTCTAGGAAATCAGCCCATCTTTCCATTATTTCTTCCAGTTTAAATCTGTCAGTGATACTTGTGTGTGTTTTCACCTGCTTGTGGTCGTAGAGGTCGATTCACAGCTCCTGGCCCTGGTGTGTGTGTGTGTGTGTGTGTGTGTGTGTGTGTGTGTGTGTGTGTGTGTGTGTGTGTGAATATTTATTTTGAGAGAGAGAGAGAGAGAGAGAGAGAGAGAGAGAGAGAGAGAGAGAGAGAGAGAGAGAGAGAGAGAGAGAGAGAGAGAGAGAGAGAGAGAGAGAGAGAGAAAGTGTAAAAACATATAAACCTAAAGTGTAAATCAATTTAGTCCTACCAAATTTAAAGCCGCTGCAAACTTACAAATGAAACAGAGTGTAGGTCACTCAATTCTCGACGACACAGTTAAAGAGGTGTGTGCAGCCCTCATACCGGAGGCAACGTGCGTCGTGCGACCCTGTTAGGACGCAAGGAGTTGTACGACCTTGGTCTGAGGTCGCAAGATGTGTGACCTTGACCTCCTGAGTGGATGGGGTGGTTCGTAGAGGATTTTTTGATCCTCTATGGTGTCTTGATGGATTGTGAGAAGTTGAGATATGGTAATGTTTAACATTAGATTGTGACCTTAAGATCAATTTATCGTAGACTATTTGGTGAATTGAGAGGGTTCAAAACATGTAGGAGGAATGGAGAACGTAGGAGGCAAAGGGGAAGGTGTGGATGGGAAGGGGGGTGTGGGAGGAGAGGGAAGGAAGGATTCGACCTTGAAAGTACTTGATAATCCAGACGTCACCTGTGATCATGAAGCCGGAGGTGGCAAGCGTGGAGCGCCCAGTAAACACCATCCTGAGCTCGTCGACGCGACCACACACACTAATGAAACCCCGATACCTGAGCACGGCGGAGAGCTGCTGCTGCTGCAGGCATGAATGAATGACTGACTCTCTCTCTCTCTCTCTCTCTCTCTCTCTCTCTCTCTCTCTCTCTCTCTCTCTCTCCCACCTGCTTCCCACTCACCTGTACCCCTCCATCTGCCTCCCACATGCTTCTCTCCCACCTGTCTGCGAACTAGCTATCTTCCTCTTGACTGTTTTAATCTCGTCTACCTCTTTCCCACCTCCCTCTATCACGGCGTTGCATATAATAATAAAAATAATAATAATTATAATAATAAATTTAACGTTCATAATATCGTTAAAGAGTTTTTATTATAATGAGGGACGTTCAACAATTTCCAGTTGTCTTCAAGCACTGGATAACAATAGCAACACGTGAGGATAACTGCAGACTTCAGTTAGTCTCGCCTATTTTTGTTAATAAACTGCTAAATTTTCTGTTTCGAGTTTATGGGAGGGACTTGGGAATCTTTTGAAAGCACTCTTTTTTATTTATTTTTTTTTACCATTGCCCTGACGTACCACACATGTATATACCTGACATGGGCGTACCTCGTGTTTGCATTTCTTGCACGCGCATACCTGACACTCCCGTAGATCACACATACGTTCCTCGCATACACACACACACACACACACACACACACACACACACACACACACACACACACACTTTACATAACGTACCTTGCACCTACGTGCCTCACAAGCACGCATCTTGCTCGTACATGCAAGCAACAACGTTAACCAGCGGTACAGTGAGCTCCGGATCCAGGTTGTGAAGCGAAAATTATCACGAACTAGGAGGCAACGTCAGAAAAATAAACAACCATAAAAATTACGAAAATCTTCTTTTTCGAAAGGTAACTAATAACATCCGCATTTCCGAAACACTCATAAATTTCAAGAGGAAAATTCTTGGCTCCACAGGCAGGCTGAGAATTTGGGAGAGAAAAACATTGGATGCAGCCGCTAATTTCATGAGTAGGTTTAATGCTCTGTGTTGCGGCTCCTACCCTCTGATACTTCCCAACAAGACTCCAGGAATAATCTTGATGAAGCTGAAACAAAAGCTTGTTTGCATGACAAACTGTATGTCAGAGGACGTTTGCATGACAGCTAAACTACAGCTGTCGCTGGAAAACGACAGCAGTGTTCAGAGGACAGGGGTTCAAAGAAATGTCTAATATTTACTGGTCACGTTGACCTGTGCGATCATTCATTCTTATAGGTAAAAATTTCTGTATATAAATGCCTATAAATACCAATACTAACAAGAATATTAAAATCAGACAAAATGTGTACTATCATAGGAAGCTAAAATAAGACTCATCATTAAAAACTCATTCCCTACAGGTACCCCGGTAATTATAACAATTATGACCAACCAAAAGACCGCAGCTGTGGGCACTTCATTGTCACCTTAAGGTCACAAGTTACACGGGTTTAGGAACATCTGCAGGCAGGTAACTATGGGCGAGGTGTGATGTGATGTTTCTTAAGTACACACATTCTGTTGTACCATTTGTATCCATTTACAAGTTTGAAAAACCGACTAGGACCACCACTTTGCAAGGAAATATCGATGTATGTGGCCCATGAAGTCACTGTCGGACAGAAATCTGCATTAGAGAGAGCTTAGTATATCAGTAGTAAATTTCACCTCAGCATCCTTTTGTTTATTACCCAGGACCTAGATATGTCTTGTGAACCAATAGAACCGTCCTTGTGCCGGACGTGGATAGCCAAGGGTCTGATTCCGAGCTCCGTGAATGAATTTTAGAGTCGGGTTCATAGGTCGGGTATCAATACCAGGTTCCAGTTGTTGCTTCAAAGACTAAGGGCTAGTTCCAAGGAACCCGAACCAGTGCTACTGCAGAGTTCTGTATGAAGAGATTTTGAGGCTAGTTCGAGGACCATCTTGCAGCACGGGATTCCAGAGATGGGAAGATCAAGGTACTGGCCACATAAATTTCGAAGAATGTGCAGAAGCCCTGAGCCTCACATACGAGGAGACTCAACTGGCCACCAGCCCGAGACTTGCCCCAGGAGCCAGAGTCTTACTGGAGACGCCGGGCCTGGGAAGATGAGGGTAGGAGGGAAGGGACCTCTTGAAGGGCAGGGGATAGGGGACCTCATGGAGGACGGGAGAGGGGACCTCATGGAGGACAGGGGAGAGGGGACTAATAGGAGGGAAGGGGGTACCTGTAGAGTGCAGGTTAAAGCTGCACGGTGAGTGAGAGGGTTATACTACAATCACCCCCCCTTCTCCCTTCTCCCCCTCCCTCTTTTCTTTCTCGCTTGGTCTTTCCTTCTACAGCCCCTTTTTTCCCTCCTTCATCTTATCTTCTTTTTTCTATTTCCCCAACAACGGTAACCTACAGTGTCCACCTCTTTTCCCCAGCCAGCCTTCATCCCCATAACATTCCTCCCGTTTCTTACTCTCTCTCTCTCTCTCTCTTGGCGTCTCGTTCCTTCTCCACCTCTCCTCTCCTTCCCTACCCATCCCACCACCATCTAGCTTAACCCCACCATCGCCTCCTTCGTCGCCGCCGCCGCCGCCGCCGCCGCTTTACCCTCACCACCCCTACCACGCCTCTCTTCCTCTCCCTCCCTCCCTCTCTCTCTCTCTCTCTCTCTCTCTCTCTCTCTCTCTCTCTCTCTCTCTCTCTCTCTCCACCATCCTACTCCTCATCTTCTTCCAACTCCTCCTCCTCCATACTCAAATTCTTCCATAATCCGATTCCAGCCTAAATTTCTCTCTCCCCCCTTCTCTCTTTCACCTATTCGCTACTCTTTCTGTCATCGTTTGCTCTTATCGGTTCCTCATTTACAACTCAATCATCAGCCTTCCCTTCCTCGCCTTCTTCCTGTTTCATCTTCATATGACCTGAATGGGCTCAGAGCTTATTTTTAAATGTAATTATCTTCATCTGACGTATGTGAATGCATCTGTTATTGTCTTCATTAATTTTCTATGCCCGTGTACTTTCTCCTACTTTCTTTGCTTGTCCTAAGGTTCCTGTGTGTTGTTAGAGAATAGCAGATGGAGGATCGAGCCTCCATTATCCTTTGCGCTCAGTGACCCATACGATGATATACAAATTATTTTTTGTGTTGTTTTAGTTGAGATAATCATAATTTTTTTTCTTGGTCCAGTTAATTTCTGTTTTCTTTTGTTACCTTTCGACGGTATTCTTCTTTCCTTTCTTTCTCGTCTTTTATTTCTCCCTGGCTCACTTGCGTTTTCATCTGCGTTATTTCATTTTCCAGTGTTGGTGCTGTTGCTCTTTCTTTAGTTACTAGTGCTGCTTCTTCCGTTGTTGTTGCTGGTGTTTGTGCTGCTGTAGGTGATGCTGCGGCTTGTGTTATTGCTGTTGGCGCGGGTGCTGCTGTAGGTGTGGTTATTGTTGGTGGTGGTATTGATACTAGTCGTGGTGGTGGTGGTGGTGGTGCTGGTGGTATTGGTGTCAGTGGTGGTGCTGCTGATGCTGGTAGTATTGGTACCAGTGGTGGTGGTGGTGCTGTTGATAGTATTGGTACTAGTGGTGGTGGTGTTATGCCGGTGGTATTGGTACCAGTGGTGGTGGTGGTGCTGCTGCTGGTGGTGGTATTGGTACTAGGGATGGTGCTGCTGGTGGTATTGGTACTAGTGATGATGGTGCTGCTGGTGGTATTGGCACTAGTGGTGATGGTGGTGCTGCTGCTGGTGGTATTAGTACTAGTGGTGATTGTGTTGCTGCTGGTGGTATTGGTACTAGTATTGGTGGTGGTGCTGGTGGTGGTATTGGTACTATTGTTGGTGGTGGTGCTGCTGGTGGTGGTATTGGTACTAGTGGTGGTGGTGGTGCTGCCAGTGGTATTGGTACCTGTGGTAGTGGTGCTGCTGCTGCTGCTGCTGCTGGTGGTATTGGTACTAGTGGTGATGGTGCTGCTGCTGGTGGTATTGGTACTAGTATTGGTGGTGGTGCTGGTGGTGGTATTGGTACTATTGTTGGTGGTGGTGCTGCTGGTGGTATTGGTACTAGTGGTGGTGGTGGTGCTGCCAGTGGTATTGGTACCTGTGGTAGTGGTGCTGCTGCTGCTGCTGCTGCTGCTGCTGGTGGTATTGGTACTAGTGGTGATGGTGCTGCTGCTGGTGGTATTGGTACTATTGGTGGTGGTGGTGTTGCTGCTGCTGATGGTATTGGTGCTGGTGTTACTGGTACTGGTAGTGAGTTTCTGCTGGTGTCATTCGTGCTGGTGATGGTGATGGTATCGGTGTTATTGGAGTTGGTGCTGCTGCTGGTGTTATTGGCCCCACAACACCAGTATGGTGCTAGAAAAGAGCACAGTATTTCCTTCCTTCTCTAATTCTTCACTCACTCTCTCTCTCTCTCTCTCTCTCTCTCTCTCTCTCTCTCTCTCTCTCTCTGTCTCTCCCCTATTTCCTCTCTATATTTTCCCCTTTCCTACTCATTTTTTTCCTCTTTTAACCTTTCCCCTATTTCTCTCTCTCCTTTCCTCCTCCCCTCCCTATTTTTTTATCCATAACTCATTCCCACCCTTTCCCCTTAACCTGCTTTCTTTCTTTCTTTCTCTCTCTCTCTCTCTCTTTCTCCCCACCTTCCCCTCATCCTCTGCGTGGCACTCAGCAGCACACAGGTGGCACTAGAGGCCCTCAGGAGGTGTGCCGGTTGAAACTCTAGAATTATATAATGCCTGGTCGAGTATGAGGATTTTTGGCCCCGTCCACCAGGGTCGTTGCGTTGTCTTCCTCCCCCCCCCCTCTCTCTCTCTCTCTCTCTCTCTCCATTTTAAGTGCTTCTTAATATTTGTAATCTGGTTCTTGGTTCTTCATTCTTTACCTAATCTCGTCTTTCTTCTTTTCCTTGTATTGTTCTTCTTGTCCTTTTCCTATCCCTGTTATTCTTCCTCCTTTTCCATCTTCTCTTCCATCTCCTCCTCTTCCTCACCCACCTGCTTCTCCACCTAACCCACCACAACCTTGCCCTCTTCCTCCTCCTCCTCCTCCTCCTCCATCTCCACCTACGCTTCCTCCTACTCTTTCTTCTCCTCTTCCTTTGTGTTTCTTGAGTTTCTTGTTATTTCATTTACCATTGTCATTACTAGTTTATTTTCCCCCTCTTGTTTTCCTTTGATCTTCTTTCTCCATGTTACCTTCTTTTAAGAATCTTATTTCCGCTTCTTTAAGAAGTTTATCTACTTGTTATGTTACTGTTTTTTCTAGGTGATTCTGTTCTTTGTTCAGCATTACCATGCTACTAATGTATTGTTCTTCAGGCTGACATTTGTTCATTTGGCCCATGATAGCTTTGTTCTTAAGGCAGTTCTTTGTTCTCCTGGACTATGCTAGTGATGTTACTGTTCCTCGGTGTGATGCTGTTCTTTGTTCTCCTGGACCGTGCTGCTAGTGTTGTTCTGAGTGATGTTCTTTGTTCTTTTATTACCGGTTCTATCATTATTCCCAGCTGTTATTGCCTTCGTAGTTATCCTCCATTTATTATTTATTATGATTATCATAATTATTATTACTGTTAACATATTACTATTATATTATTACTATTGTTAATATTTTCTATTATATTACTAGTAATATATTACTATAATTATTATTATTATTATTATTATTATTATTATTATTATTTGTTTCTGATATAGCCAAACACTTTTTCCTAAGCGAGACTTTTACCAGTTATGGCTGGCAAAATTACCCGAGATATATAAATGATTCTGGCATTAAACTTTAGGTAATGTGTCGGGGAGCGGGCACTAACGATACCGTGTTATTAACTAACGCTAATAACACGAGAAAATGTTATTAAATAACACTAATAACAAGAAAACACGTCATTAACTAACCAGTAATGACAAGAAAATGCACGGGGTGGAAAGACCTTACTGTTTATTGGCCATTATTTGTACTTTTAATATGGGTTTATAGTCACGCACACCTGTACTTGAGAGAACAGAAAAGGCTGTTATCGTGAACATTCCTCCTCTAAGAACAAAAGGGCTGGTGCTGTAAAGAAAATTCCGTCTTAAAGAACAGGAAAGTGGGTGAGGAACTTCTGTTTTTTTTTAAACAGAATGTTCATTCTAACACCCTAAAGAACAAATAAAAAACTCTGATGTAATGAATAACCCGTTTTAACGGACAGAAAGGTTGTTTTAATTAACTTTTTATCTTAACGAACTTCTAGAAAGGCTGGTGTTACAATTAACATTTGATGTTACAAGTACATATGAGCAAATTACGAGATTCGTTAGTCAAGTGGTTACCGGAATTCAACCACAGCAAATGAAAGGCTGTGAAAAATTTGGGAAAACGGAAAAGAAAACCGGACACTGAGTACAGAGGAACAGCGACTGCATGCCTTACTCATGGAGGACCTCGAGATGAGCCTAGTACCCAGGCTGTCAGTGGCTCGTTTACCGAGAATCAGCGGCAACGCTTGCGCATCTGGCGCATGAGATTAGCTCAAAGGAAAGCCTATTACCGAGTCATTCATGACCTTATATACAACATATGGCAGACATCCTGGAGTATGCAGCACCAGAGTGGAACCCACACCTGATAAAACATGCAGAGAGACTGGAAAAAGTGGAGTTACTTGCAAGAAAAAGGCTAGGTCTGGGGATACTGTAAGAGTTAGGAAGTATGAGGAGACTTAAAGCATGACAATGTGGACAGTAATAAACAACTATTGAGAAAACGAGAACACAATGGCAACACTGAATTAAAAAAAAAAAGTTCGATATTTATTACTTTTTAATGAAAATGTGTGTATTATACATAAGCAAAACAACCGCGGGGGGAGTTGAAGGATAGCTCTAGGCCTGTCGTGCTGCAATCAACAGCAGGAGCTTGCAATGTTGCAGAAATGAGTAGGAAGTCTAGGTAGTGGTCCAGGTAGAGAGAGAGAGAGAGAGAGAGAGAGAGGATGGGGGTTGAGGAACACTGTGGGTGCGTTTGGAGTAATAGTAGCTCTGCACGGTGTCGACTACCCATGCCAGCGGGCTGGCCGGGTTGGAACTCACACACAGGTCAGTCTCCTGACCTATCAGATCTGTGCTCCAGTTCCCCGAATTAAGCCTGAATGCCTTGCACATCCCCCCCCCCCCCAGGCGCTGTATAATCATCCGGGTTTAGCGCTTCCTCCTTGATTTTAATAATAATAGTAATAATAATAATAATAATAATAATAATCCTGACCTATCAGTGTGACCATCACATCTAGCAACATTCTCCTATTACATATGTAAATATACCACTGACTGCTTAAATAGTGTCGTAACAAAATTTCTGGTAGCTCGACTTAGAAACATATAAGCAAAATTGAACACCAAAATAATCCCCAGTTCATGAAATATTTTACAAATCAATGAACAAAATATCCGTGCCTGAGCATTTGTCCATTTATTTTTTTATTGGGAAGATGCCTCTCTCTCTTTCCCTTAAGACCAGATAAGTAACAGAGATGCCACGAAATATTTCTTCAGCCTCAGGATGGATAGGAAGCGAAGTATTGTTATTGCTATAATCAAAAAGAAAGCTAAACCTAGATAGCGAAATAATCTGAAAGAAGAAGCGGTGAAGGCAGACACCATACATGGTTTTAATACAGATATGATAGAACCCATGAAGCTAGGAGGAGAGTAGTGAATCTTGCAAGCGGTCACTTAAGAGGCAGGGTCAGGCGCTGAGGTTCGACCCCCTTTAATCACAAACTAGTACACACATACACCCACCTATACACACATACACCCACCTATACACACACCCACCCACACACACACACACACACACACACACACACACACACACACACACACACACACACTTGCCCCCAGACAGTGATAACAAGAAAAATCTCGTTTAATGTTCCCATCTCGCCGGCGGGAGAGACGCGGTACATCGAAGTTTTCATATTTTTATAGCATGTTGTCTTGGTAAATAAAACAGGAGATTTCATCACCAAAAGAAAAACAACATGTATTTGCTTTCCATCGCAAGAGCTGGCGTTCTTGCCCCCAGTTCTTGTCCTCTGCGGCCTCTAAAATACACGAAAAATCCTGAGATGATAGTTGCGTTTCACCCTTTACCTTCCTGCAGCAAAAATCAATATAGACTACAACATTTCAACTCTGCTTTACGAAATTAACCTGGACAGATATTAATTGGAGGGAGGTGGAAGGGGAAATGAGACGGAAAGGTAAGAATGTGTATGGTTTCATTTCGTTTGTTGGTGGAAGGTAGGAATAACTTAGTGCCGTGAGGAAGACGCACACTCCCCTATATCATTATTGCTATATTAATTGGGAACTGTGAAAAACAATGCAACTGCGGAGAGGAATTTAAGTGAGATGTTTCGCCTGTGGACAGGTTTCAACAGATGTGATAAATGGTTTTGAATACCGACTAGTTGAAGATTGAGACACTTAAGCAACAAATGGGAATCTTTATTGAAGATTCCTATATGTTGCATGTCTCAATCTACAAGTTTCTACAGGTTTAGCTCCATTTGTCTTCACTGGGAGTCGTACCGGTAGTGGGTCGTACAGCACTTTGGGGAATAGCAACTTATTCATGGAAAGGGATGGGAATTGCATGCAATTCCTTGCACCGAGAGCCCTTCATGGATACCAAGGCAAACTCCCGCCTCTCCTTGAAGTTAAATACAGATATAGCGAAGGAAATTAAAGAGGTGTGATAGTTGCTGTTCATTACTTGCGTAGCGGAACTCAACGGACACGGGTTTGTGTCATGTGATGGTCCGTTCAGCAGTGCCATCCATACGAGTTTGTCGTGTTGACCCGTTCGACAGTGACTTTAGCTCTCTTCTCTTTAGCACGAGAAGAGAAGCTGAGCGGCATTTTGAAAATGGCAAAACAGAAAAGGAAAATTTTGAGACAAACTTGCTACACAGCAACATCGGACTTAAGACGACAGCAAAATATCAGATAATAAGACTGGAGACGGAAGGAGAACTCATGTGAAAAGATAAAGATATCTGAGAGGAACTGAACAAAAATATTAAGGGTCTCAGTAGAATCAGGCAAAACCAGAGAGTCGAAGGAGAACGATATATCAGGCTCTTTACACATACACATGACAGAGAAAGAGGTGGAGAAGCTTGTGAGTGAACTGAACACATCAAAGGCAATACGACCTAAACTGTCACCGTGGAATCTATGAGCGTCTGCAGAGGTACTGTCTAAACTGCTAGTCTAAACTGCAGTAAGTCAAAGGATACATGGCAATTGTCAGAGATCTGGAAGACAGCAATTGTAATCTCAATTTTTAAGAGGGGAGGCACACAGGAGGCATTGAACAACAGGTAACAGAGAAGATAACCACAGAGTGGAGTACATGGAGAGAAGTGGCTCAATCACTATATAGTTCCTCGACAATGTGAGTAGTCACGAAAGCGCTTGGAATTTCATTACTCTTTCACAGTGGTTGTTTTGCATATTTCAAAATCACCTGTTTGCTGTGATCTTATTGCATATATATATATATATATATATATATATATATATATATATATATATATATATATATATATATATATATATATATAAGGAATTCGAAAGAGCACGCGAAATATACACAAACACTGATCTCTGGCTGAAGGAGACTCGAACCTACGAATCTTGGAACAAGGTACGCAGTGCTTTACCAATTTACCCACACTGGACCAATACCTTGGAGTCCAGCTTGCACTAGACTTTGATCCAAGGCAGCCAGCTTTCAGAGAGAAGGCTTACAGCTTCTCTTCTCATCCCCTGCATGCATCAGCCTTACTAGAGATATTAACAATGCAAGGAATTCGCAAGAGCAGGCGAAATATACACAAACATATACATATATATATGTATCACTGAGTAGTGGTTGAGTCAGGTGCTGAGCGAGGTTGAAGTTGAGATATCACATGCCGTGTGAGGTGACCTGCCAGTTAGATGTGCTAACACTGGATGTGGCCTCAATCACTAGCTCAGGTGCTGGTAATACGTGTTCTCTATGGTTTAGTATTATTGGGTCATTACTAAAATCGATAGGGTTCCCTGGTATATGTGAATGGTATACCAGAAGGTATACGAGTCATATATATTCCTGTTTGCAGATATAAAAATAGTGAATCGACTGAATAATATTGAGGAAGGACAAATGAAAGCTACGAATGTATCTGCGCAAATTGCAGAACTTGTCGGACAAGTGGCTTCCGGAATCCGACTCGAGCAAATACAAAATTATGAAAATTAGGGAAGGGGAAAGAAGACTCAGGAAACAGAGGCTTCAAACCTCACTCAAGGAGAAAGACCTTTCGGTGGGCATAGCGCCGAGTATATCACTGAAAGCACACATCAACCAAATAATGTCTGTAGCGAGTGCTCGCTTGTGGAATCTAATGTTAACTTTCTGGTCCAGTCTGAAGTATGCAGAGCCAACATTTAACCCACGCCTGATAAATTATGTCAAGAAATTGAAGACAATTAAAAGGTTTGTAACTAGACTTTTACCAAAACTAATGGGAATGAAATATGAAAACAAACTAACCTAACTGAATCTGGCGTCATTAGATGATGTAAGTACCAGAAGAACCATAAATATGACATACAAGAATTTTCAAGAGAACTTGATAGTGGATAGGGATAAACTGTTTAATAGGCAAACCATGGGTACACAAAGGTACAGTGGAAGTTAAAGACAGATTAAGACACAAGTATTTTAAGAAGTATTTCTCCAGTTTCACAGTGGTCACAAGTGGAATTACTTTAACGATGTACTGGAAACAGACTCCATCCATTCTAAGCTGAGGGGAAGTATATCCGGCAAGCTAAGAAGCAACTGGGGTAAGCATCTGAGAATCGACTACTACAATCACAAATAGGTGACAAACAAAACGGCACACACACACACACACACACACACACACACACAGTTTGCTTCGCTGGCGATATCTGATTACTACAGTGATAAGTGTATTTTAAATATCACCGCCAGACTTTCAAGTGATATATGATAATTACCACCCAATACAGTATTTCACAAGATGTTGAGGCAGGTTAAGGACGCACACGCACACACACACACACACACACGCACACACACACACACACACACACACACACACACACACACACACACACACACACACTCAGCCGTTTCTAAAAAAAATTTTGAGAAACCTAAATAGGAAAACGCATCCACCATCACTCAGATTATATCAATATCAACATCTTATCTATTAATATTTCCCCCTCAAAATTCAAAATAATCCCATAATTTCTAATTGTTTCGGACGGCAGTTTTCTTTTATATTTTTGTGGCTTT
The DNA here is from genome assembly GCF_038502225.1 of Cherax quadricarinatus. Lineage (NCBI taxonomy): Eukaryota > Metazoa > Arthropoda > Malacostraca > Decapoda > Parastacidae > Cherax > Cherax quadricarinatus. Next base: position 5,084,605 of record NC_091351.1, read on the forward strand.
TCTTGAGTATGTGCGGGCAGCGCTCTTGTATGCAGGGGCAAGAACTAAAAATATTTACACGGAAAAATGTGAGGTGAATCTTGGTTGCCATGGCAACGAGCCAGGATCCTTCAAGGTAGGGAGAGGGGAGGGAGGGAGGGAGAGACGGAGGCAGGAAGGAAATATGGGAGGGAGGAAAGGAGGGAGCTGGAGAACGAAGGGTGGGAGGGAGGGAGGGTAGAAGTAATGAGAAAATAGGGATATAAAGAATGGATGAGTAAAAAAAGAGGTGGAAGGGAAGGTGGAGGGGATTGAAGGAGGCAGAAAGAGGAGACAGGGAGGGAAGAAGACAAGGAGGGAAGGAGACAGGGAGGGAAGGAGACAAGGAGGGAAGGAGACAAGGAGGGAAGGAGACAAGGAGGGAAGGAGACAAGGAGGGAAGGAGACAAGGAGGGAAGCAGGTAAGATGATTAAAAAATGAGAGAGTTAGATAGGAAGAAAAGAGGAAGACTAATTTTGGGGAGTAAAATATATTTCATGGTAAATATGCTCGACAAAAATAGCACTTTGATCCACAAGGTTGTTGAGACACTCCACAAGTAACAGTCTGATTAACTTGTTACAAATTTAACACTCAATCCCCAACTTGATTAATTCCCAAACGATCTTTACATTGCACTATGTCCCTATAGGACTTTAAAGCTTAAATGTTATCTATTTTGCTCTATGGTATCCCTTCCCTCAATCTTAAAAGCTTTTTCAACGATCTTTGCTTCCTTTTCTTATTCCTAACTAGCCCATTTTTTCTTTGGGGGGAAGAAGAGGAAGGGTGTTTAATCATAGATTATTTCTTTTTTTTTTATGTCGTCTTGTATCTCCTTATTTGCTAAGTTCCTGAGAATATTTCTCACTATTTCTGCACTTCCTTCTGAACTCTTACAAGAAGATGATTTATATTTAATCAGCAGTGAAACAGTACTTCAGATTCTCATCAATGAAGCATTTCTCTCTATACTGTAACTTAAGTAAACTTCAAACAAACTTCACTCTGCGACTCTCTGACCACAACTTCCTTTAAAAAAAATGGGACGAAATTTCTTTAAACTCTGTGTGTTCCCTGTGGTCTCTTGATGTAATATTGCTTCAAAACTTCTTCCAGTCATTCTTTTGTTTCATTCTGACATCTGTGTAGCCTTTCCCTTTCCTGACAAGGTCAAAATAAAACACTGAAGTCACTTTTCTAGCTATAACTAATTCGAACCAAGTTATTCAGACACATACTTGTTTTCCCTCTAGCACAAAATGTCTCGTTTTATCGTTTCAACGAACCTGACTCACGAAATCGTAATGGCACGATTGCAAATAAACCATACCACGGGTGGGGTTAGAACCCGGTCTGGAGTTTTGTGACTCTGATAGCGGGTTGTAACCCCACCTGTAATATGATTAGTTGCAACGAAGATTGCGTTCGAAGCTTAATTACCATTGAACCTCAAGTTTTATGATCCACACATTGGGCTTCATTGTGCTAATTGCATGTATGTCAGAGATAATATCTACATTAGAGGGTTTGTTTTGTCGTTGTCTATCCTGTAAAACCTCTATTTCATCTTTGAAACATGCAGGAAGTCATCCTGACCGCAAGAAACATAATTCCCGAAAGTCCTCTTAACTTTCGCCCTCACTTCTGTCTCAAAAAGTGTTTCAAACTTTTCTTAATGAAGCGTTTCTTAAGCTCCGTAAACTTAGTAATCTTCTCTCTGACCATCAGTATTTGCTTCACATGGTTAGTTTACCTTCCTCACGTATAGTCATCCTCGTTTGGATGTTGTTGGACAACTAAATCCCAACAAGCAGGTCAGTGCAAGGACGCTTATGGCAGATTAAACTTTAGTACCCAGTGTTTAGCTCAAATAGTGATCGAATAAAAGCTTGGTTTATGTTTCTGTATTATTTCGCTTAGATATTGCGGGGCATACGAATAGTACAATGTGGGTTATGGCATTTTACTGTGTGTGTGTGTGGGGGGGGGGGAGGGCCTTTTACTGTGAAGAAGTTTCGCCCACCAGGGGCTCTACCCATTAATAAAGTGGCATCAATATACGAATCGATAAAGTCCTAGGTGAGCGAAACGTTCTCACAATAACATGCCATAACCCACATTGTGTGTCATATTTACATGCTATAGGTATATTCTACCATTGTCATACCTTCATGGGGCATCGTACCCCATAGCTCTGCACATTAATTTTTGACGGTATTACACCATGTTTGCTTTGCACACTGCCAGTCACTGGTTTTTATTTTCTCTTTGCAGACCAAGTTCGATCTTCGAAAAAATCATTTTAATGTAATATTCGCACCTGTTTTGGCCTCAAAAGGCCAAAAAAATGACAATAAATTCGGCAGGTTGGGTAAGGTTCGTCAGGAAACAGTACAAGTGTTTCCTGACGCGGGTAATATGTTGATCCTCCGTTGGAGCTTTTGGTCAACCTTCCGCTGGCTTACCGGTCCACCCCTCTAAAAATTATGGTCAGAAGTTATAACATTTTTTTTATTTTTATTATCACACTGGCCGATTCCCACCAAGGCAGGGTGGCCCGAAAAAGAAAAACTTTCACCATCATTCACTCCATCACTGTCTTGCCAGAAGGGTGCTTTACACTAGTTTTTAAACTGCAACATTAACACCCCTCCTTCAGAGTGCAGGCACTGTACTTCCCATCTCCAGGACTCAAGTCCGGCCTGCCGGTTTCCCTGAACCCCTTCATAAATGTTACTTTGCTCACACTCCAACAGCACGTCAAGTATTAAAAACCATTTGTCTCCATTCACTCCTATCAAACACGCTCACGCATACCTACTAACACTTAGAAGAGAGCTAGCATTTTCTATGACTTTTTTTATGACGAACTAGATATGTGATGGCATAAGATACTGACACAATTAAATGAGAAAAATGCAGTTACATGGAACTTATATTGAAGGCGACTCGCCTACACTGAGTCTAGTCGAGTCACATTAATGGAAATACGATCCTGTAAAGTTGACAAGACACATGTGCAACACTTGGGTATCTTCATTACCCAAGTGTTACATGTGCCATGCTCATCATGTCACTACTCTTTAGGAGAAACGTTGGCAGTAAAAGTGTATAAGTGAACTTGTATTTCCTTTCCATGATCTAACGAGCTGCGTCACTGCTCGAGCGAACACCAGTTTTCTTAAGGATGTTTATGTCTAGATAATTCTTCAACACAAGGCTTTGCTCTTTTCCTTTATTCCATTCCGCAGCTATTATTGCGGGATTATCTTCTAAACAAAAGCTCGTTGTTTTTCACATTTTCATCCACTAACCACTTAAATGAATACGCAAGTTTCCCTTTGTATTTTATGTTAGTGGGAAAAATGTACACAACACTTCATTAGATAAAAAACGACTTTATGTTACAGGGGAAAGTGGTGAAGTATACATGTTACACAAATTGATACGTATGTCGTAAGGAAACCTACGATGTATACTATACATTGTATACAGAAATTGTATACGTGTTACGTAGAAATTGTTGATGTTATATATATATATATATATATATATATATATATATATATATATATATATATATATATATATATATATATATATATATATATATATATATATATATATATATATATATATATATATATAAATATATATATATATATATATATATATATATATAAATATATATATATATATATATATATATATATATATATATAAATATAAATATATATATATATATATATAAATATATATATATATATATATATATATATATATAAATATATATATATATATATATATATATATATATATATATATATATAAATATATATATATATATATATATATATATATATATATATATATATATATATATATATATATATATATATATATATATATCGTGCCGAATAGGCAGAACTTGCGATCTTGGCTTAAATAGCAACGTTCATCTTGCCATATAGGACAAGCTAAAATTTGTGTATGCAATAATTTCGCAAAAATCATTCTAAACATTACGAAAAAAATATATTTCATTGTGTTTGTTTAGTATTAAATTACTGTAAACGTATTTAAAATATATTTAGTTGGGTTAGGCTAAAATAAATTGTTCTTGTTATAATAAGGTTAGTTAAGTTTTCTAAGATTCTTTTGGTGCAAAATTAAAAATTTTTACATTAACATTAATGAAAAAACATATATCTTTAAAGTATAAGAGAAAATTTCAGAAAGAACTTAATTTTATATGAGTTCTTGCTAATTGACCAGTTTTACATATTCGGCTCGACATATATATATATATATATATATATATATATATATATATATATATATATATATATATATATATACACACACATTATCACTTTTTTTTGCAAATTGACAAGGTCTTCAACCAATTATTGACTCTGGTGCAATGACTTCAGCTTTCACATACACCCCCGTAAAAGACTACTTTGTTGCCCTTAGATTGTACCTTGATACAGTCTAACATGGGACCTGACAAGAGGTTGGTCTGTGTGTTAGAGAGTCCGTTAATTACACCGAGCTGCTTACTACCACAAATAATGCAGCAGAAGTTCTGGCAGTCAAAAATTAAAAAACAGAATTAAGCTATTATACTTACAAATAAATCAGCAGAAATAATGCTGACGTGATAGCTTATTGGAGAAGCTTATGAGAAAAATCGCTTAAAAACCTTATTAAAAAAATCGTTATGACGCTAGTAACTGGCAGGAATGTACAAAACATACGTAACGATCTTACTGTCAACAAGCAAATATTAACACGTCTCGTTTGCTGTGGGGCCGTGTCATAGCGGGCAAAACGTCGCTAAATTAACTCCTTACCCTGTTTCAATGCACTATTCGCCCACTATCGCCATGTACTACCACAAACATAAGAAAAGCAGAGCAAACAGGTGGTGGTTCAGATAACAAGTGTATATACCCTGATTCTGATATTTATAATGGAAAAGAAATGGTATAAAATACCGACAAATGTGAAATAACACAATGCTCATTATTATGAGATTTTTGTATCGTGAAAAAGCCATTCATGGCGAAACATCTTCAGTCAAACATAAAGGTAACTTAAATGTTGGTAACAGCGGAAGCAGTGGAGAGGTAAATACGTAGTAGTCAGTCCCTCAATCTTGAAGAAGTAATTTTGAGGTGGTCAGTCCCTCAGCCTTGAAGATGTACTTAATTTCGAGGAGCTCAGTCTCTCAAACTTGAAGATGTAGTAACTTCGAGGTGGTCAGTCCCCCCATCTCTGATAAGTATTCAGTTCCATAGCTCATGCCTGGACAAGTGCTACTCACACCCAACCACTTCTACTCATGTACCTGAGGAACCTTCTTTAAAGCTACCCAAGGTACTGACTACAGTGACGCTACCTGGCAGGTAGTGACCCGCCTCCATGACTCTACAACTCTGTTGGCCTCTTAATGCTATTTTACATAAATTTACATTTCACGAAGAAACACGGGAGAAATAAAAGAAATGTTAATCATATAAACAGACGAAGAAAAAAAGAAAAAGATAAGCAAAAAAAGCCCTGAAATAAGGAAAAAGAAGACAGAAGAAAAAGAAACAATGAGAGTATATTTTTTTATTCCGGGATAGGTCGGCTTTAAGAAGAAAAATGAGGAGGAAGAAAAGTAGAACTGAAGACGAAAAAGCATACACGGGATAACAGTATTAGTGGAAAGTATAGTGGCAAAAATCCAAATCCCAGCTGGGACATTTTCCTCTCCTGAGGAAAGATTTTATTTTCTTATTTATTTTAGTTAATCCTGCGAGTGACTTCAAATATATATATATCCTCTACACCAGACATCTGGTGTAGAGGAGATAAGTCTGGTAAAGCGGAGACAAGGTGAGCAAGACCCATATCCAACAGTTTAATATCTTTAAGTATCTTCACATTGTCCAAGACAATTAAGTTGAACACACATCCAGACTGAGAGACTGAATAACTCGAAACTACTGCTTCAGGGTTGATGGACCGATTGCGTCATCTTCACCTCTCCACTTCTTTGTCTCTGTTTTTTAGTCTTCTCTGTATTCGACTGAAGAAGCCTACTGTGCAGGCGAAATATTTCTGAAATGAAGGTAGTTAACTGGTGAACGTGTCATACTCATCTGGCTCTCCATATTGTATACTATTACGGTATCACCATCAAACATCTACCAGCACCAATTTTATCAGTCTTTCCATTACCACCCTCTACCAGCATTTCTAGACCCAACAAACACCCGCTTAATCCCTTCAAACAAGAATGTCTTAAACACCTGCGCTAGCTCGAGTAAAACATCGTCTTAGTCATTGCTAAACAACCTCATAGATTCGGCTTAAAACACCGAGAAACCGATGAACGGCATCGCTAATAACAACCAATGATATCACAAGCGTAAATCATCACAGCAAAGCAGGAATCATGGCTCTAGCGCACCTACGATAACCGTAAAGAAAAGAATAATATCTACTGAGATAGTGGGGGAGATAGGCTTTAAAATAAGGTTAATGAAAATATCTTGGTAAAGACGCAATAGTGGCCATTGTTACTGCCTCGGTAGGGGAGGAAATAACAGACTAACTTAGACACATGTGGTTTACTGCCATAGATAGTGATTGAGGGAGAAACGTTGCAAAAAAATGCTTTTACTCTTGCAAAGCTTCCCTCTGTGTAGGTATGACGGTTGGTATAAAAGTATAAAAGTCTCTGGCTTCTTGCCTCTACTTTAGGCTGAGAGACTGATCACCACAGATAACCTCTCCACTCAGTATTGGAGTGTGTAGTGCCATTGCTCAGTATATGCATGAAAGAAGGAAGGTTACCTAGTGACTGACCGAGAGCATATATAACTCCTTCGAAAAGATCGAAGAAAAGGGATAAAGGAGAACGTAAGAATTATAAGTAAGACTGTCGAGTATACCAGGTAAAGTATATGGCAGAGTTATTATTGACAGAATTAATGATAAGACTACGTAGGTCTGGAGAGCAGCAACGAATTTTCAGGAACGGTTGATGAGTAGTTTACATTGAAGAATATAAGTAAACAAATATCCACATCCTGAACTTGCCCACCAACCTTTAATTTACTAATCTATAGTCTAACAATCTGCTGCCATTACGTCCTACTCTATATTGTATCTTGAATATACCTGGAGTATACCTGGAGGTTTCGGGGGTCAACGACCCCTCGGTCCAGTCTGAGACCAGTCCTCGTGGTGGATCAGGGTCTGATCAACCAGGATGTTACTGCTGGCTGCACGCAAACTGACGTACAAACCTTCCTTGAGGAGACAAAACTCCCTAAACATTCGCTGAACACATCTCAAAATCTCTTTCCTTTTACTATAACCTCTTTCTCACACCCAACTCTTATTCAAATCCACATAATTCTTTAATTTAAACACCTCAACCCTTTTTTGTCTTCCTTAGCTTATCATTTGATATCAACGCTTCCTCCTTTTTCACTATTTTTCTTATATACATCTTTGAATCTGACTCATTTATTCATCCCCGTTAAAATTCTCCCATTCTCTTTAGCTTTGTTTCGCTTGAAGCTAGTACAACCAGCTTCTTTTCATTCATGATATTAATAATTAATTCTATATTCTCATCAGTACTACACCAACGCACATTCAAACATCATTTTTTTTAAGTTATAGTTTAAACAGGTGTTACTAGCCTCCTGCTCCAGGCATTTTAGTCGCCTTTTACAACACGCATTTTACTTTCACTCACAATGGAGAAGAAAGAAAACACTAGGATAAGAACTATTAAGAAATTTAAGTACTTGTACATGCCCGGAGGCAAATAAAGAATGAACAAGGTGTTAGTAATAGTAGCAACATGCACTTGTAATCTTACGTTTTAGTGAGAAAGAAAAGACGCCATCCCCATTACCAGGGTGAGAAACAATTACAGGTTTTCATTTCACACCCACTTGGTTCCTGTCTACCAACCAATTACACACACACACACACACACACACACACACACACACATTATATATATATATATATATATATATATATATATATATATATATATATATATATATATATATATATATATATATATCCAAACAAATAAATCAACCTATCAATCAAAGTCTAATAATTTGAAACATATATAGCAAGAAACATATTGATTTGATTTCAGGTACCGGGACGAGACTAATCAGACCCGAATTCGTACTCATAATTAGCACTTGGCACAAAGCTGAAGCAACAGGTACGCTACACCTGCAGCAGCAACTGTAAAATACGCCAGCTGGCGAGGCAACGATCAATACGGCAGCTGGCAAGGCAGCAGCTGGTGAGGCAACGATAAATACGGCAATTGAAGTGGTACCCGTATACAAGACCGAGGCCGTGTAGATTTGGGTATAGTATATATATATATATATATATATATATATATATATATATATATATATATATATATATATATATATATATAATGGAGTGAAGTGAGAATAAAAATAGAAAAAAAAAACAGTAAAAGCAACGAACACAAATACTATTATACCAAGTTAAATTAACTAGCATCAATTAAAAACTCCATTAAATTATTGCCATAAGACTCTGCTAAAAGTTCTCCAGCAGTATATTTAAGAAAGCAAAGCTTACGAACCTTGGTATAAACTCTGGTAATTGATATACCGAGATTTGGTTTAAAAAGACACTTAAGCAAACACTAGGGCATACTAGGAAACGTTCAGTACTAGGATCATTACTGTCATTCGTGGCCCTGTCATCCTAGGACCATGCATGACAGTATATATGTCGTACCGAATAGGTAAATCTGGTCTTCAAGTTATGTCCTGGAATTTGTATTGATAAAGCCACTGGATGGCGAAACGTCTACAATAAAGATATCCCGATGTTGTACATGTGTCTTAATTTTAACTCGTTTAAAATTAATTCTTTCTTAAAATTTTCTCTTATACGTTTAATTAAGATACATTTTTTTCATTTATGTTGATGTAATAATTATTAATTTTATAACAAAAGAACCTTAGAAAACTTACCTAACCTTATTATAACAAGCGCAATTTAATTTATTCTAGTCCAACTAAGTATTTTTGCGAAATTATTGCATACTCAAATTTTCGCTTGCTTTATTCAGCAAGAAGAGCGTTGCTATTTAAGCCAAACTCACAAGTATTACATATTCGGCACAATATTATATTAATATATATATATATATATTTTTTTTTATTTTTTTTTTTTATTATCACACTGGCCGATTCCCACCAAGGCAGGGTGGCCCGAAAAAGAAAAACTTTCACCATCATTCACTCCATCACTGTCTTGCCAGAAGGGTGCTTTACACTACAGTTTTTAAACTGCAACATTAACACCCCTCCTTCAGAGTGCAGGCACTGTACTTCCCATCTCCAGGACTCAAGTCCGGCCTGCCGGTTTCCCTGAACCCCTTCATAAATGTTACTTTGCTCACACTCCAACAGCACGTCAAGTATTAAAAACCATTTGTCTCCATTCACTCCTATCAAACACGCTCATGCATACCTGCTGGAAGTCCAAGCCCCTCGCACACAAAACCTCCTTTACCCCCTCCCTCCAACCTTTCCTAGGCCGACCCCTACCCCGCCTTCCTTCCACTACAGACTGATACACTCTTGAAGTTATTCTGTTTCGCTCCATTCTCTCTACATGTCCGAACCACCTCAACAACCCTTCCTCAGCCCTCTGGACAACAGTTTTGGTAATCCCGCACCTCCTCCTAACTTCCAAACTACGAATTCTCTGCATTATATTCACACCACACATTGCCCTCAGACATGACATCTCCACTGCCTCTAGCCTTCTCCTCGCTGCAACATTCATCACCCATGCTTCACACCCATATAAGAGCGTTGGTAAAACTATACTCTCATACATTCCCCTCTTTGCCTCCAAGGACAAAGTTCTTTGTCTCCACAGACTCCTAAGTGCACCACTCACTCTTTTCCCCTCATCAATTCTATGATTCACCTCATCTTTCATAGACCCATCCGCTGACACGTCCACTCCCAAATATCTGAATACATTCACCTCCTCCATACTCTCTCCCTCCAATCTGATATTCAATCTTTCATCACCTAATCTTTTTGTTATCCTCATAACCTTACTCTTTCCTGTATTCACCTTTAATTTTCTTCTTTTGCACACCCTACCAAATTCATCCACCAATCTCTGCAACTTCTCTTCAAAATCTCCCAAGAGCACAGTGTCATCAGCAAAGAGCAGCTGTGACAACTCCCACTTTGTGTGTGATTCTTTATCTTTTAACTCCACGCCTCTTGTCAAGACCCTCGCATTTACTTCTCTTACAACCCCAACTATAAATATATTAAACAACCACGGTGACATCACACATCCTTGTCTAAGGCCTACTTTTACTGGGAAATAATTTCCCTCTTTCCTACATACTCTAACTTGAGCCTCACTATTCTCGTAAAAACTCTTCACTGCTTTCAGTAACCTACCTCCTACACCATACACTTGCAACATCTGCCACATTGCCCCCCTATCCACCCTGTCATACGCCTTTTCCAAATCCATAAATGCCACAAAGACCTCTTTAGCCTTATCTAAATGCTGTTCACTTATATGTTTCACTGTAAACACCTGGTCCACACACCCCCTACCTTTCCTAAAGCCTCCTTGTTCATCTGCTATCCTATTCTCCGTCTTACTCTTAATTCTTTCAATAATAACTCTACCATACACTTTACCAGGTATACTCAGCAGACTTATCCCCCTATAATTTTTGCACTCTCTTTTATCCCCTTTGCCCTTATACAAAGGAACTATGCATGCTCTCTGCCAATCCCTAGGTACCTTACCCTCTTCCATACATTTATTAAATAATTGCACCAACCACTCCAAAACTATATCCCCACCTGCTTTTAACATTTCTATCTTTATCCCATCAATCCCAGCTGCCTTACCCCCTTTCATTTTACCTACTGCCTCACGAACTTCCCCCACACTCACAACTGGCTCTTCCTCACTCCTACAAGATGTTATTCCTCCTTGCCCTATACACGAAATCACAGCTTCCCTATCTTCATCAACGTTTAACAATTCCTCAAAATATTCCCTCCATCTTCCCAATACCTCTAACTCTCCATTTAATAACTCTCCTCTCCTATTTTTAACTGAAAAATCCATTTGTTCTCTAGGCTTTCTTAACTTGTTAATCTCACTCCAAAACTTTTTCTTATTTTCAACAAAATTTGTTGATAACATCTCACCCACTCTCTCATTTGCTCTCTTTTTACATTGCTTCACCACTCTCTTTACCTCTCTCTTTTTCTCCATATACTCTTCCCTCCTTGCATCACTTCTACTTTGTAGAAACTTCTCATATGCTAACTTTTTCTCCCTTACTACTCTCTTTACATCATCATTCCACCAATCGCTCCTCTTCCCTCCCGCACCCACTTTCCTGTAACCACAAACTTCTGCTGAACACTCTAACACTACATTTTTAAACCTACCCCATTCCTCTTCGACCCCATTGCCTATGCTCTCATTAGCCCATCTATCCTCCAATAGCTGTTTATATCTTACCCTAACTGCCTCCTCTTTTAGTTTATAAACCTTCACCTCTCTCTTCCCTGATGCTTCTATTCTCCTTGTATCCCATCTACCTTTTACTCTCAGTGTAGCTACAACTAGAAAGTGATCTGATATATCTGTGGCCCCTCTATAAACATGTACATCCTGAAGTCTACTCAACAGTCTTTTATCTACCAATACATAATCCAACAAACTACTGTCATTTCGCCCTACATCATATCTTGTATACTTATTTATCCTCTTTTTCTTAAAATATGTATTACCTATAACTAAACCCCTTTCTATACAAAGTTCAATCAAAGGGCTCCCATTATCATTTACACCTGGCACCCCAAATTTACCTACCACACCCTCTCTAAAAGTTTCTCCTACTTTAGCATTCAGGTCCCCTACCACAATTACTCTCTCACTTGGTTCAAAGGCTCCTATACATTCACTTAACATCTCCCAAAATCTCTCTCTCTCCTCTGCATTCCTCTCTTCTCCAGGTGCATACACGCTTATTATGACCCACTTCTCGCATCCAACCTTTACTTTAATCCACATAATTCTTGAATTTACACATTCATATTCTCTTTTCTCCTTCCATAACTGATCATTTAACATTTCTGCTACCCCTTCCTTTGCTCTAACTCTCTCAGATACTCCAGATTTAATCCCATTTATTTCCCCCCACTGAAACTCTCCTACCCCCTTCAGCTTTGTTTCGCTTAGGGCCAGGACATCCAACTTCTTTTCATTCATAACATCAGCAATCATCTGTTTCTTGTCATCCGCACTACATCCACGCACATTTAAGCGAGAGCATGCGAAATATACACAAACACTGATCTCTGGCTGAAGGAGACTCGAACCTACGAACCTTAGGACAAGGTACGCAGTGCTTTACCAATCTACCCACACTGGACCAATACCTTGGCGTGTAGCATGAGCTACACGTTTGATCCAAGGCAGCCAGCTTTCAGGGAGAAGGCTTACAGCTTCTCATCTCATCCCCTGCATGCATCAGCCTTAATAGAGATTTGAACAATGCAAGGAATTCGCGAGAGCATGCGAAATATACACAAACACTGATCTCTGGCTGAAGGAGACTCGAACCTACGAACCTTAGGACAAGGTACGCAGTGCTTTACCAATCTACCCACACTGGACCAATACCTTGGCGTGTAGCATGAGCTACACGTTTGATCCAAGGCAACCAGCTTTCAGGGAGAAGGCTTACAGCTTTTCATCTCATCCCCTGCATGCATCAGCAATAAGATCACAGTAAACAGGTGATTTCAAAATATGCAAAACAACCACTCTGAAAGAATAGAGAAATTCCAAGCGCTTTCGTGACTACTCACATTATCAAGGAACTAGGTTCCTTGATAATGTGAGTAGTCACGAAAGCGCTTGGAATTTCTCTATTCTTTCAGAATGGTTGTTTTGCATATATATGTATATATATATATATATATATATATATATATATATATATATATATATATATATATATATATATATATATATATATATATATATATATATATATATATGTCGTGCCGAATAGGCAGAACTTGCGATCTTGGCTTAAATAGCAACGCTCATCTTGCCATATAGGACAAGTGAAAATTTGTGTATGCAATAATTTCGCAAAAATCATTCTGAACCTAACGATAAAAATATATTTGATTGTGTTTGTTTAGTACTAAATTATTGTAAACGTATTTAAAATATATTTAGTTGGGTTAGGCTAAAATAAATTGCTCTTATAATAAGGTTAGGTAAGTTTTCTAAGATTCTTTTGGTGCAAAATTAAATTTTTTTACATTAACACTAATGAAAAAAAATATATCTTAAAACGTATAAGAGAAAATTTCAGAAAGGATTTAATTTTAAATGAGTTCTTGCTAATTGACCAGTTTTACATATTCGGCACGACATATATATATATATATATATATATATATATATATATATATATATATATATATGTCGTGCCGAATATGTAAAACTGGTCAATTAGCAAGAACTCATTTAAAATTAAGTCCTTTCTGAAATTTTCTCTTATACGTTTAAAGATATATTTTTTTCATTAATGTTAATGTAAAAAATTTTAATTTTGCACCAGAAGAATCTTAGAAAACTTACCTAACCTTATTATAACAAGATCAATTTATTTTAGCCTAACCCAACTAAATATATTTTAGATTTGTTTATAGTAATTTAATACTAAACAAACACAGTGAAATATATTTTTTTTCGTTAGGTTCAAAATGATTTTGGCGAAATTATTGCATACACAAATTTTCACTTGTCCTATATGGCAAGATGAGCGCTGTTATTTAAGCCAAGATCGCAAGTTCTGCCTATTCGGCACGACATAATATATATATATATATATATATATATATATATATATATATATATATATATATATATATATATTTATATATATATGCATAAGCCTAAAAGTGAGGTGTAAGAGGCAGATAGTGATTGACCCGAGTGAACCTTGCCTGGTGCTTGCCTAGTCAACCAGGCTGTTCCTGCTGGTGGCTCGCCGACCCACATATCTATCACAGCCTGGATGATTTGGCACGTGGTGAAGATACCTGTCCCAGCAGTGTTTCTGACATCATCTGGAAAGATGTTGAATAGACTGGGTCCACGGATGTTGATACAGTGTTCCCTTACTGTGAGCACTGCACCCCTGCTTTCCACTGAGTTTATTCTAACGGGAAAAATCTCACGTGGACCCAAAGTCAAAGATGCCTTGGATCAGACACAATGAAGCAGGAATTTGCATCCAT
>NC_091351.1:5104034-5106534 GCF_038502225.1 Cherax quadricarinatus
ACGGGATGGATAAGATCACTTGTAAGACATCGGGAGGAAGGCGAGAGGCGGGGAGCCATTCTGTAAACCTTTCCACGAGAAAGAAACACTGAGACCTTATACCCTTCTATGTGTCTTGCAGCTTTTATGAACGGTCAACTTGTTGCTAGGCACAAGCCATGTGTGATTAACTCGTGTGCTTGCTGAACTTAATTAATATTTCAGGTGTGAGCGCGTCACTTCCGCGAGCAGTGGACTAGTGAGCGGGTGTGTTGCAGCCTGTGTCAACACCTCAATAAACGCCTGTCGGGATGAATGTCAACCCGCGAAGGGTAATGAGAGAGCGTGTTAAGCGCTTACTGACGTCTCATTTATTAGTCAAAAGAGCAACAACAAGGGGTCACGTGAGTCCATCTGTGCAGGCGTGACAGCTCGGGGAAGTTCCCGTCCTCTTTACTTGTCACTCACTCACACTCTCTCTCTTTCTCTCTCTCTCTCTCTCGTTTAAAGTCCCTTCGCTGCAATTAAGCACGAATACCTAATTACACACTCCGGGTCACTTCCTGCCATTTTAAAGGAACATGTCTCTTTTCTGCCTCGCACTCTGAATTTTCAAGAAGCTTAATTATGCTCTAAATAGCTTCAAAATCACAGAAGAAACACAGATACGTCTTGGAGTAGCAAGACAAAACTTTAAAAATCTAAACAAAGACGGTAGGGGCGGCTATTCTCATGACCGATACAACCCCTTTAACCGGTGTGCGGGGGAGGGGAAGGGGCAGGGGAACGATAGGACGGACGAGGGGGGCGCGGGGGGAGAGGGATGGGAGGGGGTAGAATCTGGGTCCACGGGTGTGTGTGTGTGTGTGTGTGTGTGTGTATGTGTGTGTGTATGTGTGTGTGTGTGGGTTCGTTCGTCTGTGTTCATCGGGCTCCACTTGCAAATTAGCTCAATGAGTGGCAACACGTGGTCCGGGGGGGAGAGAGGGAGTTTGTTTACATGGGATTAGGAGGCTCACTCTGGATTGTAATGCACGTGGATTTGCGGTCATTTTTGACAGGACTTTCTTTGGTTTTTAAATGCAAATGAGGGAAGTATTAGCCTCTCATTGTTGAAGCGCACAACACACACATTTCGTCACATTTGCACACGATAATGGTAATTCCCAAGCATTTTGATCACTACAGACGACTTTTGTTCCGTAAAGACATTTTTATACAAGATGCACTGCAACACAAGACTGCACTTCACGGGGGGAAAGAAGAATCCTACTGGCAAGAAGCCAAAGCAGAGGCAGTAGCGGTGGAGAAGACAACACAGGTAGACCTACCCCTCCGGCACCCGCCACCTAGCAGGGAGGGCGTACGTGCACCAAGATGTTCCACCGATCCCTGGCAAAAACGGAGTGCAAAATGCAGGCGGCACCTGTTTGCAACATGACTGAGGCGGGTGGCGCGAGGCGGCGGTGGCGGCAGCTGTGGCGACTGCTCCCTAGCTCCTCCTCCGCTGCTCCCGCACCCACCACGCACGCACCACGCACGCACACACACGCCGCCACGCACACACCAACACACGCACACACGCCGCCAGGGACACACAAACACACTCACTGCATCTCGCTGCCACCAGCCTCCCTCAATGATGCAGCTTCCACTACTGATTTTGATATGACCACACAAACCATTACACTTCCTCTCCCTCTGTACAGCATCATCTTCCCATAGTTTCCAGTCCACACGTCTCGATTTCCAGAGACGAGTCGATACTCTGGCAACAAGAAGTTCCCCTCACTCCAACAGTAGCTGCACCTCCCCTCTTGCCATGACAACCTTCTTAAAAACTCTCAGACATATTAACTCTTATTCCCAGCGTTTGTCACAAGCTGTCAGTCAGGTTTCCCCTCGGTAAACTTGCCTTAGTCTTAATTTACGTCCCTTTTTCTCGTAAACATATGGCATAAGCTGATCTTTAATACAAAGGAAGTTTTCCCAAGATGCCTACGGCCACCACAAACCTTATTTCTCTTCTGTTTACTTGGTGCATTACTGTTGTGCAAAACAGTTTTGCTAATGTTGCAGAAAGATGAGATGAACGTTTAAATAGAGAAGGGGAGCAGCAAGTGTGCAATCTCATTCACACTTGCCTCTTCACCACTTAAGTTCTTCTATGAAACGCACCTGAAAAAAAATAGAGAAACTTGTTTAATGTTTCGTCACCTTAAATATTTTCTATTTCCGTGCACAAAATCTTTAAAGAAACATGTAAGAAAACTGTTATTTAAGCCAACACCAAGTACCAAACTTCTCAATTCAGTAGTAATTATGAAAAGGTCCGATGATATATAAACAAACTTGAGTAAAAAGCAATCACGCATCGCGGCCTTCTCTCCTCTCCTGATATCTCAAGCAATTTGACAAGAAACGGGAAATACATGCGAAGCACTTTTGTTTTCTGTCAGCCATATTCTCAAGGAAGGCAACAAAGGTAATAGGTAGCTTAAATATATTAGTAATTTCCAGG